>NC_133362.1:73731692-73828159 GCF_049309525.1 Garra rufa | reverse complement strand
ATACACCATAATAATGACGAAGCAAAAGCAGATTTGCAAATTTGACAAATTTATTAAAAATAAAACACAGAAAAAAAGTACATTGCATAAGTATTCATACCCTTAACTCAGTACATAGTTGAAGCACCTTTACAGCCTCAAGTCTTTTTGGGTATGATGTGACAAGATTTGCACATCTGCATTTGGCAATTATCTGCCATTCTTTGCCTCACATGTTCACCTCTCAAGCTCTGTCAGCTTGGATGGGGGCTGGCAGACATTTTCTAGAGTCCTAGTTGTTCCAATCGTCTTCCATTATGGAGAATGGAGGATACATGCTTCTGTCAACCTTTAATGCAGCAGATTTGTTTCTGAACTCTTCCCTAGATCATTGCCTTAACGAAAGTCTGTCACTGAGCTAAGTTGTTACAAACCTGTTTTGTGCTTTGTCATTATGGTGTATGAGATGTAGATTGATATGGGGAAAAAAGTCATTTCAAGCAGTTTAACATAAGGCTGCAACAAAACAAAATGTGAAAAAATGAAGCACGGCACTGTGTATATATATATATTCAGGAAAATAAATGTTTAATATATTTTTTAAAAAGGCCTACCGAAAAGGATATACTCTCATATTTTATAGTTTTAAGAAAGAATGCAGTGCGTTATTTAAAAAAAAAATAATTTAAAAATACTAAATGTAAACTAGTAAATATACATTATTTACATGTAAATCATCAAATGTGTGCAAATGTTTTCTATCAAAAGAGAAAACCAAGCAGTTTGCAGGAACTGTCTGAATATGTAGCTTTAAACGCTGAGTAAACCTTTTGCAGATCATATCAGTTGACGTCCATCACATGTCTGTATATATGTGTCTCATGACCTTTTGTTATTGCATTGTTTTGTTTTTGTACTGAGGTATTTCTCAAGTGTGTACTGTATGTTTTATATTTGTGTTGGTCTATAAAGCCATTTCACTTCGAGTTAAGATGATTCTTGGACATGTTTCCATAATAGCCTTCAACTTGCTTTTGCATTTAGTGTAGGCCTACATTAATTTTGTTTACATAACTTGCAGCTGTAAAGGAACACTAGCTCTCTTTGTGCTAAAAAGCCGTAAATGTCACTGCCAGCATTTATGTGCGGATTTGTGCTGTTTATAGAGGCTTATCACATGCATCTGAATCCGATTCATACTGACTGATAATTGAAGCCAAGTTAAATGATTTGGATAAAATATGACAGTCGTGTTTATCTGATTAGCTAAATAGTTCTTGCCAGATCACATTCATGTTTGTCATCGGGTCTGAACAGAATTACGGGAACGTTCACGTTAAGTTATGCTCCACAGGCGCGTTAAGTTAAGCACTTCAGCACATCAGCACACTTGGCCACTCCACTGGCCCCCCTAAATCTGGAATCGATTCTGGAATTTTTTACCACAACCGAGCATTTTCGGGTGCAAGTGTCCTGCAGGTGACAGTAATGATGCTTGTGTGCCAAAATGAAAAGATTACGCAAGCAAGACCACAGGTTTACGTGGACACCACACCAGTAATCTAATTAATGACCTTATTCTGAATAAACCGATAATATGATTAAGGCGTTTAAATGAGTTGCTTTTAGAAAATTCCTTTCATGTTCCCGTTTTACATGTTAGTACATAGATCGATTAATGACACGCATTAGGCTACATCCAAACGCGACGCTATCAGCTCGTCTTCGTTATGGTATATAGAATTTTTGGTTTCATTTTTAATTTTACGAACGCTTGAAGTGCAGTTAATAATTTGTCATGCTATATTTGCATTATCGTTTGAACCTAATCAGGGCTCTGGACATGCAACAATTTTTTGAGAATGTGTGAGTAGAAAAATTTGCAGTGGTCGCATTTGTGTGAGTGCATACTCCAAAGCGTCTGCTCCACAGCGCGCATTTCAGAGCCAGTCAGTTTTTAGGAAAAATAAAAAATAAAAATTACACCGAAAGCCAGTTTAGTTTTACTTTTTTGTTTGTTTTCATTTTGAAAACCCTGTTATCTTTGCAGATTACCTCATATTATGCTATGGAGGCTTTTTTTTATTTTTTATTAATTAATTTGATTGCTCAGTGTTTGCTCGTCCTGTAATTAATTAGTCGGCATAATACAGCATGTGATGTAGTCCACGCCTCGACTTATTAGTTTTGTTAATAAACGCTATATAAGTTAGTTTGTCATTGTTTTATTGTTGTTCTGCTGTTAAATCAAAAATAACAAATCTTTTAGAAATTAGTTTTAATCTTAAAATTGATAGGTGTAGCCTATACATATAAGCAAAACTAAGATCGTGAATTTGAAATTAAAAGGGAAAAGCATCTTAAGCCATTACAAAAGAGAAATTTCCGTTCACAAAATTAAAATCACAAATAATAGCCTACTTATAAAAAATGTTAACTATGTTACCATAAAACTATAAATGGTAAAAGACTATTTACTACTAAAACTATTTATCAGCAATGAGTATTGATTAAAAAAAAATGAAAACAAAGCATAATCTTGTGCAACCTACTGAGAGCGTTTGTGTGTATCCTGTCGCGAAATGTGGCAGAAAGTCCTACACAATGGGAATAGTGTGATTAAGGTGTGTACATGTCTATGATAATGCGACTAAAATAGGAATACTTCACCTGTCTTAATTCGATTTGTGTTTACTTCGATTATGACTTTAGTCAGATTAAATTAACATTAATGCAAAAGTGAAAAATGACTGTAAAATAATCATAACAAATGTAAGCGTGCCCCCTAAAAACAGAAGTGGCCCCTGCCTGGCCCCCCAAGTTACAGTAGTCTAGAACCGCCACTGATCGTAGTATCGTGCTACAGTGTGCCTCCGTCTCAATATACTGTACAACACGACATGTGAGTAATAATTTACTCACAATCATGTTAGCCAAGATGTTAATGTCTTTCTTTCTTTCGCAAAGAAATTATGTTTTTTGAGGAAAACATTTCAGGATCTTTCTCTATACAGTGTACTTTAATGTTGCTCAGTGTATTGAAGGTTAAAAAAATGCAGTATCAGCGCAGCTTCTAAGGGCTCTACACGATCCCAGCTGAGGAATAAGAGCCTTATCTAGCGAAACAATCGGTAACTTTCTAAAACATTTTTACAATTTATATACTTTTTAACCTCAAATGCTTGTCTTGCAAGATGCACATGCATGCATACTCTGTGTATTCCGGTTCAGGACACTTAGGGTATGTTGAAAAACTCCCATCTCATTTTCTCCTCCAACTTCAAGATGGTAGTTTTTTGATATACACTTACTGTCTTAAACTAGAGTGCACAGAGATCTAAAGTAAAAAAAAAAAAAAGTGTATAAATATTAATTTCTTTAAGAAAATGGCTTAACATTTGCTAGATAAGATCCTTATTCCTTGGCTGGGATCAATTAGAGCCCTTTGCAGTTGCACTGAAACCTGCACTGAAAGCATTTTTAACCTTCAATTCATCGAGCACCATTTAAGTCCACTATATGGAGAAAAATCATAAAATGTTTTTCTCAAAAACCTTAATTTCTTTGCGACTGAAGAAAGAAAGACATGAACATTTCAAATGACATCAGGTATTTTTTATTGTGATCTTTTAAGATATAAGCCTAATATTAAACCTACCTGACCGGAAATGATAAGAATAAACACAAATGTTGTCAAGATTTTTGCCATGGAATTCCTGCTTCAGTTTGGTCAACCACAAGTGCCTTTTGTTCCTCAGTTTGTGGCACTCTTCTCCTTGATTTGTCCTTGAACTTTTGGCAGTCTATAGTACTTCAAATGTTTCTCCCGTTCCAGCCGATAAGTACAGCTCAAAACATGACATTTTCAGCAGCAATAATCAGCAAAACATATGAGTTTCATTCAGTTAAGTGACATTGTTTACTCTGTTGCTAAATGAGGATGGTGTTTCAAATCACATGAAAATCAGTGTACAGAAGTGCTGCACATCCTTCAAAAGACTGACATTAAGATCAGAGAAAGTCAGCCCGCAGCATCAAAGCATCTTATCAACATCATCAGGTAAGCAGTTAAATGACTCATTAAGTTGTTATTTTCATTATGTTCAAATAAATATAGCTCACATGAAAGCAGGGTTGTAAGCATAGACACTTCCTTCTGCACAGAATAAAAAATTGTGACTTTTGCATCCATTTTTTCGGTATTTTTAATCAAATAAACACAGCTTTGATGAGCATAAGAAACTTCGTTAAAAATCTAAAATTGTACTAAACCCAAACTTTTAAAGGCAGTGTACCTTTTCTGATTTAAGAGATGTAAAAGTAGTATTTTTAACATACAGTGCCTCCACTAATATTGGGACCCTTGGTAAATATGGTGGATGTGAAAATAAATCTGCATTGTTTGTCTTTTTGATCTTTCATTCAAAAAATGTACAAAATTCTAACCTTTCAGTGAGGTAAAACAATTGTGGGGGAATCTCACATTGTAAAAAAAAAAAAAAGTTTTCTCTAATGCATGTTGACTAATTATTGGCACCCCTAGATATTCAGAGGGTTTCAAGAAAAAATCCTCCTGACTCACCCAAAAACAAACTCCAGCATATTCACTTATCAGACACTACTGAAACTATTGTCAGATGAAACAAACAAACAAAACAAAAAAATTAGCTTTTTGGCAGCTAACCCTTCAGATGGTTTTAGTGCAGACAGGGATTAAAAAAATAGTAGTTAAAAATACTGCTGGGTCTTTAATGTTTTTCTGTGGGAGGTCATGGACATCTTGTTTAGATTCATGGCTTCATGGATTCTATTACTCTGCTGGTATTTGATAGAATCCATGAAGCCATGAATCTAAACAAGATGTCCATGACCTCCCACAGAAAAACATTAAAGACCCAGCAGTATTTTAACCAGCAGAGAAAGAATCAAAATCTGACTGCCTCTGTTAGAAATCTTATAATGGGCCATGGTTGCATCTTCCAGCAGGACGATGACCAAAACAAACATCAAAATCAACACAAAATTGTGTCACTGAGCACAGAATGAAGCTTCTGCCATGGCCGTCCCAGTTCCCTGACCTGAACCCTGTATAGAAACTGAAGAGAAGAAGCACCAACATGAAGCTGGGAAGAGAGAGATTCTGTATGAAGGAATGGTCTCAGATGGGGTGTTCTTCAAACTCATTAGACATTGTTGGAGAAATCTCAGAACTGTTATCTTGGGAAAAGGACATTGCAATAATTGGGTGCCAATAATAGTGGCCAACGTGAACTAGAGAAAAACATTTATGTTTTTAATGAAAGATCAAAAGATAAATGATGCAGATTTATTTTCACACCCACCTTTGCTTATATTTTCCAGAGGTGGGACCAAGTCATTGTTTTGCAAGTCACAAGTAAGTCTCGAGTCTTTGCATTCAAGTCTTGAGTAAAGTCACACAAGTCCCAAGTCAAGACGGGCAAGTCCAAGTCAAGTTGCAAGTCCTCAATTTTAAGCTTCAAGTCCTAAATAAGTCATTAGTGCTGTTAGCCCAGATTAGTGTCTCTGTATTAATTACTACAGTACATTTAAAGTCAATAATAGACTATAGTTGGTATAATTATAAAAGATTGGCTATAATAATTAGTGCTGTTTCATTGAAGAATTAATCGTTTGTGAACAAATGCTGGCCTAACTGAATTAATAATTTCTTTTAAGTCCTCTGTTTCAGTTGTTAAGGATTCAGTCAAATATTTCATAACTTGCTAATACATAATACACGTGTTCATCAATTTCTTGAAAGATATGAAAGTAAGTGGCTGTTAAACAGGAAGAATAAAGTGAACTTTTCTGGGGAAAAAAATCTAATTATGTTTGAAAGGTTTAGGCAATTATTAGGCTACCGCTGTTTCAATATACATCAGCAATTCTTCTTCTTATTATTATAAGTTTTTTTTAGTGACCAGCCTATATTGATCAGAACTCTGTTTATTTTTTTAAGAAGGTGGGCCATAAAGAAACCATCAAGTCACAAGTCATCAAATTTGGGACATGCGACTCGAGTCCACAACTCTGATATTTACCATGCTGTGCCAATATTAATGAAGGGCACTGTATATTCTGAGAAAAAAAATGCAAGATGGCAACTTGGAATTCTGAGAATTATGACATTTAAACTTGCAATTGCAAAAAAAACCTCACAATTACCTTTCTTGACTGAAAAAAATTCAATTGCAAGATACAAACACAAAAACTCAGAAGTTGCACAAAAAATGTGAGGAATAGACTTTCTTTGTAATGGCAGGCACTGTATTAAATTCCTAGCAATTTTCACAACATTTGAAACTGTTTCAATGAGTTTATCAACCATCAACAATTATGGACTGGAGTTGAAAACCCTTGGTTTAGACCAGGGGTGCCCAATCCTGTTCCTGGAGATCTACTATCCTGCAAAGTTCAGCTCCAACCCCGATTAAACACACCTGAACCAGCTAATTAATCTCTTAGGTAGCACTTGATAATTACAGACAGCTGCGTTGGAGCAGGGCTGGAACTAAAGTATGCAGGTAGGTAGATCTCCAGGAACAGGATTGGGCACCCCTGGTTTAGACTATTGAACACACTGTACTTCTGTTCCTCACAGACTTATTTTCATTCCTGTCAAAAATAACAAACAGCATTATCTTCACTAAGGCCTGTTAGGCCCTGTTTACACTGTCAGTTAAATGTGACCCAATTTAATTTTTTTCCTCATATGTGACAGATGTTCTTTGACAGTGTAAACAGGGGAAAAAACACATGCATTCAGATAATTCGAGATCGGTTTCAGGCCTCATTCATGTGTAAATAAATCAGCTATAAATCGGATATGTGCCAATGCGACTGTCATGTACTGTAAACAGGCAGATTGGATTTTCTGAGGCATTGCCTTCTGTACATCATTAAAACTGCTATGATTTGGTAGGCTACTTCTCCGCAGTTTAATGACGTCTTATGTTACCCTTTTTTTGTGGAGTTTTTCACAAAAATCTGTTTATTAAGCCCCCTTCAAGCGATCCCAAATGCTCCAAATAGTAATTAGACATCTAAAAGTTTCTTTGTTTGTACATTTACTGAGAGGATTACCTTTTCTCTGCTCGCTTCTCACGCTGACTGTCATTCAAAGTGTGTGCATAACACGCTTCTGACGACACGCAAACATAATCTGTTCTGTCTTAAGTGAATGTTTGGGAAACTGCTGGGGAAAACATTAACTGCTGTTAGGGCTGCACGATTAATCGCATGATATTGTGAGGTGCTCTTAGTCAATGAAGCCGGTACTTTGATTAGTAGTAAATCTCCATCACGTGCGTTCAGCTGGAGCGGCAATTAATACACAGAGTCGTAAATCACTGACAAGCTACGCCAAATCACGCTCATAAACGCATTCGATTTATCGCGCAGCTCCAACTGCTGTATAAAACATTATCTGATGTGTAACACTAACAATTTATTTGATTTGTGCATTACAGTATATCTGTACAGTTTGTCTCATTAATGTTAATCTAACAATAAAAGAAAAGAGGGAATCACTCGCTGCAGTAGTTTTGAAATTGTAGTTTTAAAAATCAGTAATAAACACATTTGAGTATTTGTTTTTTTCGCACACGAGTGCTTTCGTTTAAATGTAAAATGATAAAGGTAATGCATTATTTCTTTCTTTCTAGGCTATTTGTTATACTGTTTTCGCATCTGTTCTTATTTATAATAGCAAAGATAAAATAAAAAATAGATGCATTGTGATTATTAATATAGTAATTATTAATAAGAAAAGAACTGGAAGAAAACTTTAATCTTTCTCATAATCAACTTTGCTGACTCTGTCGACTTCAAATGGGTGTAGGGTAGTCCAACAAATCATGCATCATATTTTTAAAAAATGTGTTAATTGTGACTCGTTTGGTCATTATACTGTTCACATATTATTCTCAGGAGGAAGCACGTGTAAAGGAGGTGAATGACAACAATGTAAACGTGACTTGTGACCTTTCCTAACCCCTTGTACAGCTGTAATAGAGCATTGGTGGTAAGGGTCAGGACCACAAAGAACTTCCACAGGAAATTCCTTCTCAGCCAAAGTAAAACAATAGAAGCCATGTCACCGTCAAAGTTCTAAAACGATATCAGGCGTCATGTTTCCTTTGGTCTGGATTAATTAGGTCAGCCTTTGAAGATCACTTTTAGTCTGTGCGATCCAGTTCACCTCAAAATAAATGACACCATTTCTGTTAATAAAAAATGCTTTAATGTAACAATACATTGGATATAAAACAACATATAAACTTATTTTACATCAATTTTTCACCATACAATTCTGTACACTTACAAGACATTCACAGTTAAGCAATCATTCATAAAACCCCTTTGTTACAAAAATATATAATTCTTATAGCATTAATAAAGTGACACTTTTAGATATAAATATTAATAACAAAAAAGACTAGCATAATTTAAAATGATAATAGATAAATGAGCTTATTGTACATGCCTTTAGGGAAATAAAGTATGATTTTAATCGCATGTTATAGTCAATGTTTTACTGCAAAGAGTTTGCAGTTTTTCAAGAAACTCTGTCATCCTCTCCAAGAACTTTCTGGAGTCGGTGAGCTCTTGTAGTTCACAAGGATACCGCTCTGAGCACTTCTGTGAAAGCAGCCCAAAGACAAACTCATTACTAGATGTTACACACATAACTGTCAGATAACATTAAATGTAACTGGGATGCATATCATTCAGAAAGGAGAACTCAACTGCTTTACAATTCATGACTGTGAATTGGAAAGACAGGATTCATTTAGAAATGTTCAGTTGAAAAAAAAAAAGTCATAAGTAGTGTCAGCAATTATGCATTTATACATATTCCTATTCTCCATTCTGTAATATTAAGCAACTAATATGTAGATTTACTTTAATATTTTCAAACAATCAGCCAATAAAACTTGTTCTTAGATTAAATTCTATAATAAAATATATAAACAATATGACATTTATAAGTCGTATATTGCTATAATATTTCACAAGTGTACTGATAATAAACATTTTTTTCATCCTGGACCATAAAAACAATGATACATATGGGTAGTTGACAAATCGATTTTTGAAGAAGGAATGCATATATTTATGTAGTGTAAAGTCTGATCTTTGATCCGATGAAAAGAAGCCCTAACTTTGTCAATTCTTTCTTTTTTGTTTTTGTCATATGGTGTGACAAAGCAAAAATTAAGAAAACACTCTCAATAATATCTAAATAGCATAAGAGAGATGTATCTTAATTGTTGAGACACATAGTGTTATTTCATATGAAATTATAATATTTTTTTCTATGACTTGGGCAATTTCAAGACAAACTTTGCTGTCATTGTTCAAAATTGCTGAAAATTATACCATTTTAAGATGAGTGATATTTATATCCCCCATTGCAATACTCAACCTTTTTTATATATATTTTGAGATTAAAAAACAAAAACAAAAACAAAAAAAGTTGTTCTTTTATGTGTCACACCATAGGATACTACATCACACTAAAGGTCTGAAATAGTAGTTTTTAAAGTATTTTTATTTAATTTGCAAAAATGTCCAAGAAGAAAGGAAGTTTAATTTTGATACAAACAATATCAACACTTTTTTTGTAAACAAAACATAATTTTCATCAACAAAATTCAGTCTCTTAGTCAATCAGTATGTTACTGAAACGCTTCTAGCCCCTCTGTGCATGTGCGGCACAGCTAAATATGATTGATATTTATGATACAGCTAAATGTTATTGATATCTGCTTGAAACTCATTAAGTAGCAATAATTTTTTTTTATGGCTATATGGCTTTTTAAGTCATCATTTTGCAATCGTTCTTTTGGGATCTCCTCCCTTGTGTTGGATCCTTGTTAATTTTCTGCCTATTTTCCATGTCCTCTCTCTTCCACTAATTTCTCTTTCTCAATTATTTCTGTTTCAAATACAAAGTATCACATTTTATACTTATTTTAATGCAAAACATCAGAAAATAGTTTAATTATTGTAATTAATGCATTTAAGAACACTGACATTGTTTAAGAAAGTATAAGGAGTTAATTTTATTTAATTTTTTAAAATGCTTCTTAAGGAGATCTTGTCCTCTGGTGTGACATCTTCAAAAGGACATTTCAGCCTTTTGCGTCAATTAATGACTTTGCTATTCCAAGCTAACCTGTCATTAGCGGTCAGCAAGACACATCTGCATAATTTTCTAACATACAGTATTTTTTTTTAAAATATAATTTAGGAGTGTCACACCAAAGGACAAAATGTAACACTTTTGTAGTGGTTCCAAAAAATAAAAAAATAAAAAAATAAATTGACCATGTCCACATGTCATGGGGTCATCATTAATGGGGTCCTTCAACTAATTATAATTATATTATATAACTATTTTTTTCTGGAATTTGCCAATTTAAAATCAGATTATGGTGTCACACCAGAGGACATGGGTTTCAGAGACAAAATGTATGAAGTTCCTACATTTTCAGAAATATAAAAAAATAGAAAACTGTACAGTTATGTCAGAGGTATTTATTAACATTTTTAAGCTTTATTTTAAGCTATAAAAGCTGTAATTTATTAAACCATGCTTGAGACAGTCACGCCATAAGACAATTTTGCGATTTGGCTCCAAAAAAATAAAATAAAAATATATATATATATATATATATATATATATATATATATATATATATGTGACCCTGGACCACAAAACCAGTCATAAGGTTAAATTTTACAAAACTGAGATGTATATATAATATGAAAGCTAAGTAAATAAGCTTTCTATTGGTGTATGGTTTGTTAGGATATAACAATATTTGGCCGAGATACATCTATTTGAAAATCTGGAATCTGAGGGTGCAAAAAAATCAAAATACTGAGAAAATCACCTTTAAAGTTGTCCAAATTAGGTTCTTAACAATGCATATTACTAATCAAAAATTACATTTGGATACATTTACAGTAGTAATTTTACAAAAAATCTTCATGGAACATGATCTTTACTTAATTTCCTAATGATTTTTGGCATAAAAGAAAAATCAATAATTTTGACCCATGCAATGTATTTTTGGCTATTGCTACAAATATACCCCAGCGACTTAAGACTGGTTTTGTGGTCCAGGGTCACATATATAGAATACTTTTATGCAAGTCTAAAGTAGTCTAACAATATGACAGAAATTTAATGTAATTATTTGAATGTAAAATAAAACAGCATCTTCACTGTAATAGTTAACCATGCTTTGTTTCTTACTAAAACTACAAAAGTCTATCATTCAAGAGCAGTGAGTGATTTTTCTCTTCATATTTTTACGTTTTATTAATATTAAGCACAGAGACGGCAGAAGGAATATTACTTGTTGCCGCTTTAAGAGCCACACGGATCCATATACTGTTACAGTTTTTTAAGATTGTTTACACTCTAAAATAAAAATTTCCACACAATTTGCAAAATTCTACTCCAAGGAGCAAAACACCGCCACATATCTGCACAACATTACACACAATGTCTGCTTCACTCGTTTTGCAAAACATTACACACAGTGATTTGTAAAACTCTACACACATTTCAACACCTTAGACACAGATAAGGATTGTGAGGTTACTTCCTTGTCATTACAAAGCCCCGGATTGCCAATGACCACACTAATGAATGAATTGGATAAACACATCCACAAGGTGTGGAAGCACACATGTGCTAATTTGAAAACGCAGCACTCAGGTGTGCTATAAAAGGCAGCAGGTGAGTTCACCTGTATTCATCTAAAATTATGTGGATGAAATCTTATGGCCTGATCCAGCCAGACGGAGAGATGAGGAATAGTTACAGTATTTGTGTTGATTTTTTTCAGAGTCAAACTGTATGTACTTCATGCAGTAATTTTTATTTGTCTACAGATTTTATTTGTTTAATTGATTTCATTGTTGGTTGATTACTGTAACTGATTATGGTAAGAAATACTGTATTTCTTGTATTCAAATAAATACTTGAAATATTCAGTCTGCAGCATCAGTGTTGTGCAGTGCTTGGTAAGTTTATAATTGGCCTATTTGTGTACATTCTCCCTCTATCTCAAACTAATAATGAAGAATGTTGTGGGTTTGTCACTATTTTGTTTTGTCATCAAAATGATCCCTTACATAACAATGTCTGCCCGAAAATCTAGCACATGCTATTTCCTAAAATTATTTTTTTTTTTTTTACAAATGTGTTTTTTATTTATCACAGCAGTGTGAAACGGTCTGCAGTAGTGTCTGATCATTGAGGACTGTGTTTTTTTAAATGAAAACTAATAGCATTTTCACTAATATGTGTATATGTTTTGACTGAAATGTGTATGTTTTGACTGAAGTGTGTCATTTTGCAAACAATCTAGGAATTCTGCAAATTGAGTGTGGTGTTTGGATAATTGTGATTATATTTTGAAAAAAAGAACCCGGTTTTCAAAATTGTGTGTAAACAATTGAAAAAAACTGTAAACAAGTATTTTCATTCTCAAATGTTTATGATCATTTAAGACATTACTGACAATGGTTTACTTGAATAATCATCAAGCACCTCATTTTGAAATATTTGTGCGTGTATTTGAGCGTTTAAACGTCCGTGTTCTGCTCCGTCTCTGAGCGCATACACAACTGCGCAAGTTTTCTTACGTGCTTTTAAAAACACATCAAAGAAACGATAATAAACCAAGCACGTCCCATTTTATGAAAGTCACATTACATGATTTTGCTGATTTGCATGTGAAATTAGGCTTTTATGGAGGAGTGAAAGCGTACCACTGGTAAGGGGGCGGAATGAGGCACAAAATTGTTTCATCTCGATTACTGTATTTTCATGATCGTTTGAAGCAGAAATCAAAATCGAAACCGAATTTCGATTAATTGCACTGCCCTATATATATATATATAGGGATGCACCGATCAATGTTCATTATCAGTGTGAATGTGCGCAGCTCGTCGGTAAACAACGGCTGTGTGTAGTATATACGGCTCAACGTGAAATCACGCACCTGATGGCATTTACCGCTGATTACAGAACCGGCTTTACTGACAAAATGCGCAAGTGATCGGCCGATACGGATCGGTGCATCCCTATATATATATATATATATATATATATATATATATATATATATTAGATTTATAGATACTCATTTTTACGTTTCAAACGTTGATCATTAATGTAGTCTAATGTTTTTAAAAAGTAAAATAATGAAAAAAATGTATAATGTAAAACATTATTTTATATTTATATATATATATATATATATATATATTTATTTATTTATAAATGCACATTTTATGGTACTATTTTAAATGTAGATAAGTGTAATGCATTATTAAAAAGAATTCCAGTTCAGGAATATAAATTCTGAATGACGTACACACTTGACACACACTGTGGTATTGCTTTGACTTACATTTTTGTCATAGTCTTCTAAAGTTTTCTGTATCATTAACCTGTGCCTGTTTTCATTTTTTGGGTCTTCGTCATGCAAGAGAACGTTCATCTCCATCAGAAAACAGTCAAAAAACTTATAAGTGCAACGCTGCAGACAAACACAGAGTTCAGTTAACACTGGATTTTTTCAAATTTATTTTGTCAAAGGATTTTCTTGAGTTACTGAAGTGAACTTACTTCGATATCATCAGTATTTGGGGTATACAAAAATGCATCCGAACGCTGGAAAAACAATGATTGTGATTATGAGAAAAGTAAGAACAAGATTGACTATGCAGCCATTTCTTGAGTTACAAAATGCATCACAATCTCAGATGTTACTTACTTCGAATAAAAGCTTTGTCTCATTGTCTTGGAGTGCGTTCTGGAGGTCTCGCAGTGCTTGCGTTTCATGACCTTCAGCCACGGGCAGGAGAGCACTTAGACAGCTGAACACATACAAAATACAGAAAAACAACCTTAGTGTGACATCAGCTAATGTAAAATGGTTTAGTAATCCTGCACAATCTATTATAATTGCTTCATCTCCATTACAAATCCATTTGCAATCCCACATCGCCTGCAGATTCAACTACTCCGGTGTTAATGCTGCCCAATGAGCAACACCCAACCATTAGCCTTTGTGTTGCTTCCACAAAACCTATGATTGTATTCTCACAGGCACAATGGGCAGAACAGACATTTTCCTGTTCTATTCAGTTCATTATGCATTCTTGACCCATGTTTTGACCTGAACGTGTCCTAATGGACTCAAAAATATAGTGTTTATACAGACACAGACAAAATCCAGTAACGCATGGCTCCGTTCCAAAAACTAGCAAGCTGCCTTGTTCTCTACTCTTACAAAAACGGAACTTTGTATTTGAATGATTTGGAACACTACACTACAGTTCTAAAGATTGTGCTCTGTGAGACTCATATGCTCACCAAGGCTGCATTTAATTTCACCAAAATACTGTTTCATGAGTTCGCCCTTACATCTAATCTGCTTGAGCATGTAGAAGGCATATTTTGGGGAGGGCTCCGGGCCCGGAATACAGGCCGAACCCAGAGAACTCCCCCTATCCCTAGTATGGGATAAAAACAGATTAGAAGTGTGGAATTGGGGTGGAGGAGGGATGCCAAGAAACTATCGCGGGACAGAGGTAAGAAGGCGGTCTGTTTATATACGTGTTGTGCTGGTTAGGATGATTGTCTAAACGAATTACACCTGTGCCGAATTGGTTGACTATCTGATCGTGCTCCTCCCGAACCTTGTTAATAAAACATCACAAAATTGGGAAATATGATTAACTTCCAAAATATCTGCTTTGTATTTGAATATATTGTAAAATCGAATTTATTCCTGTGACAAAAAGCTGAATTTTTTTAGCATTACTCCAGTCTTCAGTGTAACATGATCCTTCAGAAATCATTCTAATATGCTGATTTTCCACTCAAGAAACATTATCATTATTTTAAATAATTATTATTATTATAAATGTCTTTACTATCACTTTCAATTAACTGAATATGTCTTTGCTGAATTAAAGTATTAAGTAAAAATTAAATAATACACAGCACACAAATGGTAGGCAAAAATGGTCATTTTGTAATAGGGATGTACCGAAATGAAAATTCTTGATGAAAATTACAGAACACGTTTTTTCGTGTTATTCCCTCATGTATTTTGTCAAATTTTTTCACCATTGCATATATTAAATAGCCAAAATGTGCATTTTACACTTTATTTCTTGCTTTTCAAAACAAACAAAAAAATCAATTACAAAACAATTTAAAAATATTTACTTAACACTTAACATAGCCTACCAACAAAGCACAATTTAACTTAATATTAGTATAGTAAAATAATATTCCATTTTTAAGACCCCCCTTCTTGAATCAGGCATGTGTTTTTTAATGTACAAATAAATGCAGCCTTGCTGAGCAAAGAAGAATGTTATAATCAGTGTTGGGTAAGTTACTTTAAAAAAGTAATTAATTACTAATTACTAATTACTTCATCAATGTTGTATTTAAAATACTTATCTAATTACTGTGTCTAAAAAGTAACTTAAATACTCAATAAGTAATTTAACTAAATACTTCTTAAAATCCCTATAAACCTTGAGTGGACAAAAAATAGAAATTAAACTCTTTAAATAATAGATAATTAAATAAAACATGAGTCAAACATTAAATAGTTTAGCATTTTAGCTTTTTTTAATAATCTATATTACATTCTATGAAAACATTCTATAATAATAAACTTTTTTGTAAGAAATGTAACCTTCTTTCGGTAAGAAACACAATTCCAGAATAACAAAAAATATATATTATTCTTAAGAAACTTAAGAAAAGTTAAACATGACATGTATCAACCTGTAAACGTGAAACTTAATTTAAAACAATGAGTTCAATAAATGTTTTACTTTATTTAAACAAATCTAAAATGTTATTTAGAATTTCAAGGAGCTTTTATAATAATACTATCCAATATTTTAATATTTAAAACATTTTAATGACCATTTTTGTAATCATGTCATGTGTTTCCACAAAGTGAACTGTAACCTTGCTCATTCAGACACTTTTCTGCGCTACCGAAGTAAAATCAAGTTTTGCCTGTTTAGCAGGAGTTGCCGCAGTTTTATCCGTCGAATATGAAGGATCAC
Organism: Garra rufa; assembly: GCF_049309525.1. NCBI lineage: Eukaryota > Metazoa > Chordata > Actinopteri > Cypriniformes > Cyprinidae > Garra > Garra rufa. The sequence goes on along the minus strand of NC_133362.1, from coordinate 73,812,031 downwards.
ACAGAAGTGTTCGTCTATGCTGCCGTGTCAGGTGCTTGAGTACTCGTGCTATTGACAGCGCAGCGGCCGATAGTTTTTTCTCCCCAGGACATAGCTTACATATTACTGTAATGTTCTTGTCTGCTTGTTTCAGAAAACTGAAGTAATGGGCATATTTCCATTTCGCAAAACAGCCACTCGCTTCAGCCGAGTCCAACATCCCCTTTAAGAATACCATAGGAGTATGCAGCAAACTTGCGCGAAATCACGTGCACCTGCACTTCAACGATTTTAAAGCGGCAGAGTTTACTTTCACATTTAGAAGATTAATTAATCAAATTAAATAATGATATTCAGCGAGTTTAATTATTTTACAGTGTAACGCAAGTACATTAAACGTAACTGTAATTAAAATACTTAAAAATGAACAGTAATCAGTTACTCTACTTTTTCAGTGGAAAAGTATTTTAATTACAGTAACGCGTTACTTAGTAACGCGTTACACCCAACACTGGTTATAATAAATGTATTAATAGATCCGTTGTAATGATTATTATCACTATTTTTGTCCTTTTTATTTTATTTTACAGTAAAATTACAACACTAACATTTATGAATGTTGACTTTTATTTTGGCGGAAACCCTCAAGATGTCCTCAATACTACTTTTTGCTGACAGCAGCAGATTTATGGACTTTGGACTATTTGGACTTTGAACTCTGGCTAAGGAGCTTGTGCAGTGCTGTCAGAAGACATACAATTAGTGCGTGTATTAGTCAACATAACGTTCTGTAGTTTATTTATTAATGGTTTAAGACTATTTCAGTCATCATACAGTAACCAGCAACAACCAGCCCTTTCTCTTCTCATGGAAGACATGCGATGCCATACTAAACAGTCTCTCACTGTAGGTGTTTGTACAGATTTATGCGTCTTTCTCGGACAGATAAATGCTTCCACAATGCCAACATGTTTGCCGCATTAGTGCACGTATTTGACAGTGTCATGTCATTGTTCGGTATAATTTATTCAGCCTTTCCGAACACCAAAAGAGCTTTTTTTTGCTATATTCGGGCAAAAAATTTTGGTTGCTGAACATTTGGTGCATCCCTAGTTTGTAATGCATAATCGCATAACCTTCTTCATGCAGTAACTTCTCCACATGCATTTTGGTCAAAACAGATATCTACGGTAGGAATAAAGTACAGTCTTTTGGAACAGCTTTCACACTTCAGATTTGGAACAGAGCCAGTGTAACCCCACTTTAGTGCTAGTTTCAGTTGCAATGGAAATATAGTTGAACTAAAGCAAGACATCAACAAATCAAACAGAGCACACAGTGTATACACAACCTTTTTTCCCTGCAAACCTTGTTATTTTTACCACCATCTTGTAAGATATCAATGTCATCGTGCTATCAGATTTAGGTTTCAATTCTACCTAAATCTGATCACGTTTAAGGTCATAATTCTCCACCCTGTTTATTGTACGCAAACTGAAAGGCTAAACAATACTGAGCAGATAATAGTGTTGTTTGCTCCAGGCAGAGCGAGCAGAGATTGATCTCATAGTAGGTTCACATTACAAGCTGTGTCGACGTGCATACTTAACTAATGCATACTGGGGTAGCAGCAGATAAAGGGCCATTTAAATTGGACTTTAGAAATCTTAGATGTGTCAGTTCATTTTGTGTGTAACACTAATAATTTTTTATGGATCATAACTATATTGGGGGAGGGGATGCGGGCTAGATGTCACATGGTGACGCTGTCACAAGGCCCGTATCTCAACAATTATAAACTCAAGAACTATAAAGGGTCAAAAGTCCAATTAGACAAATGTGAGAGTGCTTGAGTAAATAAAGTCAACTGTATAGTGAAGGGTGAGCTGAGGTCATCTGTTGTTACCTGAAATAATCCACAGCTGTGTTTTATGTTTTTTGGCCTTTTCAATGACTGAATGATTTTGAGATCCATCTTTTGACATGGAGGACAACTGAGAGACTCATACGTAACTATTACAGAAGGTTCAAACACTCACTGATGCTCCAGAAAGAAAAACAATGCATTAAGAACTGGGGGTGAAAACTTTTGAACAGGATGGAGGTGTGTACATTTTTCTTAATTTGCCTAAATATCATATGTTTTCATTTAGTACCACCCTTCAGAGGCTATAGATAGTTACATGTTTCCTAGAAGACAAAATAAGTTAATTTTCACTAAATTTTAAATTGAAAAAATTTCCACCCTTAATGCTTAATGCATAAGTGTTTGAACCTTTTGTAATAGTTGCAAATGAGTCCCTCAGTTGTCCTCAGTGTGAAAAGATGGATCTCAAAATCATACTGTCATTGTTGGAAAGGGTTCAAATTCACAAAAATGCTAAAAAACCAAAGAATTTGTGGGAGCTGAAGGATTTTTCTGAAGAACAGCAGACAGTTTAACTGTTCAGGACAAACAATGGACGTATGAACAACTATCACAAAAAAAAAAACACAGCTGTGGATCATTCAGGTAACAACACAGTATTGAGATCAAGTGTATGTAAACTTTTGAACAGGGTCATTTTTATAAATTCAACTAATATTTGTCTTGTGGACTATATGGAAACATCTTTTATGTGAAATATCTTATTCAGGTCAGTACTAAATAAACAATAGCATGCATTTTGTATGATCCCTCTTATTTTGGTAAAATAATTAACATTTCGGAGATTCTGAAACTTTTGACCTTCATTGTATCAACTAATAGATTGAATACTGTTCTTACAACACTAGCTGGTAGTTATATGTTGTAATTTTATATAAATGACTCGTGGCCAAAACAACAGTTTATTGTTTTTGCTTTCTATTTTTGCACTTTCAAGAATTGTTGATGTTTCATATAGCTTATAATAGACCTATTTATTGGCAAGTTCACGTTGTGACAACTTACCCCATATAGTTTGTCTGCATGGCCTGCTTTTGGGGTGCATTGACACAAAAGGTGTTTTCCTCTACAAAAAGCTGTAAAGATTATTATTTTATTTAATGTAATACTTTTAAAAGAAAATACTGTTTTAGTCTTTGCAGTGAAAACTGATTCAAAGTAAATCTTACACCAATGTTTTGCCAGTGTTATGTTGAATAGCTCTTTTGTAGTTGAGACTTTGTGTGTGATACACAAATTGGCATTGAAATAAACCCTGAGAAATATTCAATATTCAAAAAGAGGTGACAAACAACCCTCAACTTCTCTATACAGTTTCTCTTCAACTGACATAAAAATTTAAAGATAATTGTAAATAAAGTGAGCATTATTAAAGTAGGTTTAACAGGAAAATTCTGTTTGTTTAATTCAATGGTACTTGAAATTTACTACCAATTTCTGAGTGAAACTTGCTTCAAAGTAAATCCTACACCATTTCCATTAAAGGATTAGTTCAGCCAAAAATGAAAATTAGCCCATTATCTACTTACCCTCAAGGCATCCTAGGTGTATATGACTTTCTTCTTTCAGACAAATTTGATCAGAGTTAAAATTATCCTGGCTCTTACAAGTTTTATAATGGCATTGGTGGGTGTTTCTTTTCAAAAGTCCAAAAGAAGTCCAATAAAGTGCATCCATCCATAATATAAAATGCTCCACACAGCTCCGGGGATGAACAAAACGCCAGTCACAAAGTAGAAGTACAAAATTCTGATACAAGCCAATAGAAGACTGTTTTTTTTTAGATAGAAGACCTTTGCTGAAGTAAGTAAACCTCCAGTAAACAAACATTGGTTTACGCAAGATCAGCGGTGCATGTGCAATGCATTCGTCTTACGTCATCTGTCCAGAACAGCTAGAGAAAAGTGATTAGATCTGGGTTTTTACTTACAAAAACACATTGATTCACTATAGAAGGCCTTTATTCACCCACCGGAGGCTTTTTATTATGGATGGATGCACTTTATTGGACTTTTGGACTACTAGTATCGGAAATGCCACCGATGCCACAAAAAATTCTAGAATCGCTATCTGTGAGTACTTGAACCCACGTTCCAATCTGATACCATTTTCTTAAACAAGATCAAGCTATGCCCACTAGTTTTGCTTAAGGCGACACACTGCAGGTGAATAGGGTAAAAAATGTAACTAATAGTTATCACCTTATTTACCCAGATGCTTGATTACATTGATAATTGCAAACATTTTTTGTATTACAAGTAAGGGATAATCAACGGTTTGCCGTGCATTAAAGGATTTTAAGGGGAGGGTGGTTGCCTCCGCGAAGTGCATTTTAAATCCTTTAATGCACGGCAAGCCGTTGATTATCCCGCTTATTCCATGGTCATTTGCTAAGTTATAGACAAGTTAAAACTAGTACTGTTCTTTGCAGCGCAATATTTGACTGAATAGGTAAAAAAGACGGTTATTTTCGTCAGTTATGACATGACGCTCTAGCATTCTGGCCGCTTCAAATCAGACACAGACATGAAATAGTGCGGTAAGATCACATTTATTTGAATGAATTTTAGCATTTGTTTCAGTAAATTATCCATCGACCGAGAGAGAGGTAGAGATGACAGTTGTGTTTGTGTGTGTGTGTGTGTGTGTGTGTGTGTGTGTGTGTGTGTGTGTACCCATTATTCATCACGTTGTGCATCAATTAAAGCAGCGCATTAATATAGAACGGTGATTAAACTGACTTGGAACTACCTGTGCATTAAACGGTTTTACTGCACACCTGCCAGCCAATCAGAATCCAGTATCCAGACATTCCATGGAATAAGTTTTCTAAAATGTTTGGTTAAGCATAAGCAAATGTGCCATTATTAATGAAATATGCACTGATTTGCTTACATTTCTAGCACAAAAATCTAAACACTGGATGAAGTCAGTTTCAAAATTGTTTTATTTTTTTGGGCATGTTAGACTCAAATGTTTTTACAGAGGGGGTTTTGGGTATCTCATTTTGTCACTCGATAATTTAGAAAAAAAACTTGTATTAAAAAAAACATGTATTTTTTACCATTTTGGGGGGAGTGAAATGTTGTATAAAATCAAGCTAATTGAATATGAACAAATACCTCTGTAAAAACCTTCAGGATGTAGAAAATGCAAAAATACAAAAAGGTATTGTAATTAAAATCTATTGACACAAAGAGATAAAGTGCTATAAAAGAAACACTTCACAGTGTCTTTGGGGTGTTTTCTTTCCACTAGTCTGAAAAAACACTTTATGAAGAATCAAAAAGCCCACAATCTCAGACTTGACAGGTGCATGAAAAACTGTTTTTGCCTGCAGTGTCTCCCCTTAACACTGCAAATCGGAATTTAATTCTTCTTCACTTCTTAGAACGCAAACACAAGAAGTTGTGCTGTGTTCCCACAAGAGTTTAGAGCAGCGTAGAAGAAATCCTAACATGCTAGCTGTATGTTCACTGTTTGGCAGTATTTCAGACTGGACCGACCAGCCAGTAAAATGGAAACATGTCTTATATGTAGGGCCCTATGATTTGTGCGATGCAGAAAACACAGACGGAATCACCGAATCCAGTCATAAAAACGGAATTTACAGTTTAACGCGGAATGTCTGGATGAAGTTTGGACGAATTAATCAAAAGTAGGTCATTACACTTAAATAAAATCACAATATGGACTAATATTTGTAAATATTAAGCCACAAAATGACTATTTAAATATGAATTCTGTGTGTCTCTGTGGAAATGAATGGCGCAGACATTTACTTCTTTTACTGAAGCGCATGTGACACTTGTGATAATATTACAGGGCTCCAGACTGCCACCTTTTTTTTAGCCGGTGCAACTCATTTCTGTGAGCGGTCACACGGGCGAAACCTCTGCGTTGTTCAACTCATAAACGCTGCCCTTATAAAGATACTTTCCAATGTATGTCAGATAATAAAAAATGACTCTAGTTCACTGTAAATATTTGTTCATGTTTTCGTAGAGATAAGTCTAAAGCACACCATAAAAAAATTCTATTAATTCCTATAGGGCTAGTAGTATCTACAACTGTATATACAGATACACACGCAGGTATCAGATCAGGGGCCTCATTTATAAAACTTTCTTACGCACTGATTTGATCTTAGAGTGTTCGTACGATCAAATCCACGTCAAAGTGCAGATTTATAAAAACCGTCTTTGACGTGGAAAAGTACTTATCTCCACGTCAGATTCCAGCTTGGCGTACGACCGTTTCCTTGTGGTAATGCCTGGTATTGCAGATAGTTCAGCCTCACTATAATTTGATTTCTTGCGCTCCTTTTTACTTGCCATTGTCACAGAGTTTTTGCTTTAGGAATGAGCTCATTTTATATGTTAATTAATTAAGCAGTGGCGTTTCGACGGCGGAACATTCAGCTGCACACAATTCCACGATCATTTGTGATTTATAACCGAATGACTGGCGTACGCATGGATTTCGTGGTACGTTCGTTTCTCTGAATCGCTCTTACGATCAAATCAGAAAAGTTCTTAGATAAAATCAAGGATGGTTTCTACGCAAGTCTTTATAAATGAGGCCCCAGTACTTGGTATCCCTGAGGCCAGGAATGGAATTGGAAAAATGTTATCAGAAACATCTCTACTCCTAATCAGAAACATCCACCCACTGCAATTATAAAGCTTTCAAGAGTCAGGATAATTTTGAATGTAACTCTGATTGGATTCGTCTGAAAGAAGAAAGTCATATACACTTAGAATGGCTTGAAGGCAAGTACATTATGGGCGAACTAACCCTTTAAGTGGATTTTATTCTATTATATTAGGGATTAATTATTGGTAATCAGGGCCAATCAGTGGTCCAATTTGGCTGAATTCACCCTAGTTTTAACAACCCAGTAACTTTGTGGTTGTGCCAGATTTACACAGCAATCAGCAAAGATAATAAGCAGTCTAATTTCTTAGATATACCTCAGAATTAAGATAGAATTCCAAACCTCTGAGTTCAAAGGGCATTCCATGTGATTCTCAAAGCACCAAGGGTTACAAGCACATCTTCCAGTTCTCTGTAAAAAATCACAGACTCCTTTAATACTCACAAAATGACAAGAACGCTACCAAAGTCCCACAGATAGAGAAGTGAATCTTTCATTTGTTAGAAATACGGTGCAGTTTCCAGGAATCGAAGTGCGCAGTCAGTGGAATCTAAAACAAAAGTATAGTTGCACATGTAGGCAACAATTAAGATGCCAAGCACAACAAAGGCAAACGAAAGGGATAATAGCACAGGACAATATGATGCACACAATGTTCAGTGTCAATAGGCTAAAGCCCAGCAGAGATGAATCATTTTGGCAACACACCATTAACTTGTTGATTTTCTTAATTGAAAACTCTTTGGTATATCAACATGAAATCAATACATTAATGCCAGCATAGTCTAAATATGATCTGATTTGATTTTCATGAAAATCACACCAGCGGTCTAGGAAGAGTTAGAAAGTGTAGGGGTTCAAATATAATCAAAATGATTGACTGTGGCATAACTGGTATTGATCTCAGGAATCTACATAGAACAGAATCATGACAAAAAGCCAAATTGATCAAAGGCAATTTTTTTAAAACTATTTTTTTAACTTTTGGAGTATCTTCAGACCAAAATGCCGATCAGACTTACGAGGCGTAAAATAAAACATTTTACTAGGCAAATTTTGACTGCCGAAAATAATGAAAATGATAAAAAGATAACAACGGGCAAAAATATGAGCCAAAAATATTTGCCTCGACACACCACCAAGCTCATGTATTGCTCATGCTCTGTGCATTTTCGCTTTCAGTTTTCGGCCCAGAATTTTAATTCTGGTGCATTCCTACGTTTTATGGCAAAATTCTAAATGGCCGATGCACTAAATGCCTCACATGGGAAAACTGTGAAAACCATTTGACTCAGTATGTCACAGCAAATCTACAGGTTTTTATAAAACCCCATGTTTAGTCTAAATATGCAAAAGCGTATAGAAATATGCTTAACATCAATTTTGACGTACTTTTCTTTAAATTCATTCAAATTGTAATGCGATAATGTCTTGATGGACCAACTTGAATTCCATAACTTTTTTGTCGGCATGGTCTGAAGATGATCTAGTTTGATTTTCGTGAAAATGAGGAGGAGTTTGTCTTGATCCAAGGAATCAGGAAAAGTTTTGTTGGATTTCGTTTTTAGCCCTTGGTTCAAAATTCAAAAGTTTGAATTCAATGAGCGCAACTTAGGGCTTCTATAGACAACGACTACTAATTGCACACTTTTGGAACTGACTTATTGTTCAAATATCAACTTTTCTCTTTCAGTACCAATTTTAATACTTATTAGCATTAGTTTACTTTTTTCAAATGATTTCTGTTACCTGTTTACCTAGCTCTAGGAATAGACACAAATGCCTACAATATGCAACATTTTAAATGTTAGTGAGAGTTAAATGTATTAGAAAAAAGTTCCGCTCAACTATTAGAGTAACTAATCCCACAAGTTTACAAACATAACTGAAACCGAAACTAGAATTGTTACATGAAGCTTAAAATCTGGCATAATTACTAGTTTTGAACACCTAAATACTACTACCAATAAATAGTACAGGATTAGACCAAATTACAAAATGCATAAGTATACCCTACTAGTAGTAACATAAACAATGAATACTGGTTAAAGAAATATGGTATGGTTATAGTATTAAAACAGCTCAATAGATGAACATAAATAAATCATTTTGTAATTGATAGCAGCTGACGCAACAAAGGATTACGTACGTTGTAAAGCGTGCCAGAACGCGTGCATCTGTTTGACAGAGCTTGACTTTGACTTGAGTCATTACTTTTCAGATGAATAACATGTGAACCATAAAGTATTTCTCATTGTATATACCTTTAAAACTGCTTATGTAATGCACAATGTGCTGACTAGTCTACTGCCAACATTTTCAAGCAAAACAGCCATAACACAGGCCTATATATTTAAATAAAATAAAATGGTTAAAATATAGACTAAGTAGGGGAAGATGACCCTCTTGGATTTACTGTAACATATTTAGATAAGTTTAGCAGGCGCGGGATGATGCATCAGCCCATGAGTTTATTATGGGAAATAAATAATAATATTTGAGTGCATTCTTATTAATATTTAAGCATTTTTAATGCATTTTTTCAAGCGTCCATAATGTAAAATACTATCAACTATTCTATTTAAAATTTTATTTTAACAATTTGTGACCATGCACTACAAAGCCAAAAAAAGTCATTTTTTTATTTGAGGTTTATATCATCGTCTGAAAGCTGAATAAATAATCTTTCCATTGATGTATGGTTTGGATAGAACAATATTTGGCCAAGATACAACCCGATCTGAGGGTGCCAAAAAAAAATTTAATATTGAGAAAAATCACCTTTGAAGTTGTCCAAATGAAGTTCTTAGCAATGCATATTAGGTTTTTATAGATTATATAAGATGTACAAAATATCTTCACAGAACATGATCTTTACTTAATATCCTTATGATTTTTGGCATAAAAGAAAAATAGATCCTTGCTACAAAAATAAATGTGCTACTTAAGACAGGATTTCATTTAGTTAACTTACAGGTTATAATGAAAGCAAAGATGTCTGAAATGCATGTTTAGTTTGTGTAAATATTAAAAAATAACCGCATTAATTACAATAAGCGTTAAATTTAAACATTATAACCATATGCTGAGGAGCATTTTTAATTTTTTAATTTGATCTTTTTAGAATCTAAAAACACTGACGCGTTCGCAGTTCCCTCATTAACAAATAGACAAATAAACGATGCAATGTCATAGATAACTATTTTTTAATCAGTTAACCTCAATATTGTTTACATCTTTTTAAATAGTATAGAATAGCAATTCATGAAAATTGCTGAGATGAGATTTTGTGCCATTTATGGTCATCATAAAAAATTGAGGGGATCATCTTCCCACGGGTCGGATTTTACTCCATATCACCTAACGTTGAAATTTAACGATTTATCAACCATGCGACATATGTTTACATGGTTCAGATCTATCATTTTTAAATACACAGATTTGACATGTCACACACACAGTGCGTCGTGCACGAGCGCCACTCTCAACCTGTACTGCTCAGTTCATGAAATTTGAAATTCATGACAGTAATAAAAACAGAGGCCAAAACATCTGGGGAGTTCCTATTTGTTCCCTACCTTCGGTTTTAGCTTGGCTGTCTTATTCCAAGATCCTACGATGAAGGCGAGGAAGAGGGTCATTAAAATCATCGAAAGCGAGATTGTTGGTCGGCCAACCACGACAGCTGCGTGAAGTTCACATGTTCTCGTTATGTAAAAGACCTTGAAGTATGACATTAAGGTATATGAAATCCTGTGAATTGCTCCAGTTGGATATTAATCCATGAGTGCACACTGCAGGCTTCTTCCTTTCGTCTTCCCTGTGCGCGCACTGATCAAATCTGTCACTGAAAACACTTGCGCGCGCGCACACACACACACATACACACGCCGCCCATCAAGCTTTCACTTTGCAAGGGCCTTTCTTGTCCTCTCCTTCCTTCTGTGTAACTATGCAACATGTTTGTTTTGGGAGTTAAACACACAGTAATCTCGAATTTGTGAAGGCGCGAGAGTGCATGGAAGCAAATCGCTCTTGGAAGGTTAGAAGTCCACTGACATGACCTAAGACTTTAACCTTTCTTTAAGGTTATTTAAAGACTTCTAATGAAGTCGCCCAAGTAAATCGCTAAATATTCACAAAATTCTGATTTTATTTTGGGTAGAGCGGGTCGCCCCCTCATGGCTCCTGCCATGTTGACATCACGTGACCACGATATTTACCAGTTGGCACTAAAATTACTACTACTAAAAATAAAATTAAGTTGTTTAGCGCCTTTAGTAACAATAAAAACGGTCTGCAAAACCCAAACATAAAATAATTTAAATAAATAAATATCTGCAAAATGTTAACTATTTTACCAAAATAAGAGGGATCATACAAAATGCATGTTATTTTTTTATTGCGTACTGACATGAATAAGATATTTCACATGAAAGACGCACTTTGCATGATCTCTCTTATTTTGGAAAAAATAACATTTAGCAGATTCTGCAAGGTGTGAAATTTTTTCAACTGTATCTCTATGGATGCCTAGTCATAGTATATTGTATCAAATTGTAGTTCAAATTTCACTTTCACAAACCCTTGCATTGTTCCTGTGTTTTTACAATGTTATGTCCTTTAACATTAATTAGTTAATGCACTGTGAACTAACATGAACAAAGATGAATAAATATTGCAATATTGTTTGTTCACATTAATTAAAACAATAACTAATGTTAACAAATGACACCTTGTTGTAAGTGTTACCAAATAAGGTGTCCTACAAGCTGAGAAGCTGCATCTATTCCACATTGTTATTTACAAAGGCATACTAATTCTAATATTTAAATAAACACACAAAACAACTTTTAAAAACACTTCTTCAGATATATTTGAAAAAGGGGACAATGTCAGACATTTATGCACATCAATGCAATGCATAAAACCTTAAGTAAAAGGCCAAATATCTGACACGGTAAAGCTTTTTAGATGACACCTATATCTGTTTTTCTGAATCTCATTTGCAAATTGTGTGTTTTATTGGGTCTTTTCACTTGCTCCCAAACTCAGATTTGAAAGTGAGTCCTCCACCTCTGGATCATCCTCCTCATCATCATCATCATCTTCCTCCTCGTCCTCTTCATCATCGTCATCAAAGTCGTAGTCTTCCTCAAGATCCTCATCATCTTGGTATCCTCCTCCAGATTCCTGATTTTTCCAGTAGGAGCTGTATCCGGACGCACCATATCCGTCCTCATCTGTGCCACTCTGTCGGCCAAATTTGTGTGTTCGGGCTGCAAGAACATCAAACAGAAGCATCTGGTTAGTAGACACCTTACTGCTACTCAAAACCGGTTTATTTTAGTATCATTGATATTGATATATTATCATTTTCATCAGTTTTGTTAATATTTTGAATCAGGTTTTTTTTTTTAATTTGCATTTTCAAAAAAAAAAACTTTTATACTGAAAATTAATTTGTTTTTTACTTTATATAGTTTTTATTCATTTTTAAAATATTTAGGTTTATTATGGTTTTAGTTTAATAAAAAAAAAAACTGTGCTGCAATTATTTGTATCGGATTTTTAAAATATAGTTTAAACTGAACATATTGAGAATTATATTATCACGTTTAGCATTTTAATAATTTTATTTTGATTAACTGAGCAGCCCTGGCTGCACTATACTGAATCAAATGTCTCAAAACAGACTGTAATAGTAGATGGCACTTACTGGACATGCTGAGATCTTTGGTCTCCTGAGTTTCATGTCCACATTTTGGGCACGGAGGAGCCTTGCCTTTCTCCTGCTTGAACACTTTGCTTCGAGCGTGATCGTCACAGAAACATGCCTGTGAGAAAGGATTTCAATCACAGCTTGTCCAAACAAAATACAGTATTTATACAAACAAATCAGACCGATTTGAAAATCCTAACCTTGCATCGGAGACAAGAATGCTGACCGAGGCGATTACAAGATAAACCTGAAATTGGACAAAAGTCATTAAAGCTGAACGTCTTATTGTAAAGAAAATTATTCACAAAAACCATTGGAAATGAGACAGACTTACATTTGAAAGTCTCTGCTTCCAGGATCTGACAGCTCGCCTGGTGTTCAAACTGGTCATCCTCACACAGGAAGTTGTGGCAGAAAGAGCAGCGGAAAATGCGTCCACCTGTACATTATACAACAAACATGATTTGATTGGTTTCTCCAATAATATTCAGAGTTCCTACTCATTTTCCATTTTAAAATTTCACACTTTTCCAGACTCAAATTTCCAAACCTCTCAGTCGATTTTCAGACCATACTTAACATAAATGGTTCATAGAACATTATTTTCAGCTTTATATTTGGTATACAGTCATCTGTAAATATTTTCTCAGGGTTTTTGATTGATTTTCTTGAAGTGACAGCATAATAAATAAATGAAAAAAAAAAAAAAAAAACAGGCTTTTACATGCACACAAGAAACTTTTTAAATGCGAATGGGAATTTTTTGCATGCTTATGCATTACAATTTAACAGATCTATGTTCTCAAAATGTGGCTTTTTTAACTGTATTACCTCTAATATCAAGGCATAATGTCCAATTTAACATCCTCTGTGGTGGCGCAAAAACCGTGACAAAAATGGGCTGATGACATAAAATTAGCCAAGTTCAAGGGTCTATAAAAAAAAAAAGACTGGCTCTGTAAAAAGTGTTTAAAGTTTGGCTTATTTGTCTTAAAACTGTATTTTTAAGACCTTAGGTTTCTTTAATGCATACTTCGTGGAGGCCAAGAAACCACACCACGAAATGGGCTGATGGCACAATAGGTGGCTCAGTGTACATTGTCCTATATACTAAGTTTAATGGTTTCTTGTGCGCACATAAAAAAACAACAACAACCTGATTAAATAACTTGTGTTACTTGTAACTGATGGAAACTGTTTGTGCCTTAGTGGGCTGTTTACCGTGTTCCCAAACACTGCGGTCACACTCGATGCAGTCCGCGTCAGAAAGCGGGCAGGAGCAGGCATGGGTACCCAAACACTTCCTCCCATGGCAAACCCAAGCCTCGCAGAAGTCACATATGGCCCCCTAAAGGACATCAACACTATTGTGTTAAAAATAGAGCCCCACATTCGCAGTTTAAATTCAGAGTTTAAATGACGACAGTGTTTTATGATTCTTCCAAAGTACATTTAAAAGCATGATGTCAAGAGACTTTCTTCTACAATAACAGAACAAAGCTGACAGAAAGTTCATATGCTTTGAGTTTCACTTTTCTGGGTTATGTGTGCAATGACTCATAATATCCAGTAAAAAATTTGGACTGTAAAGTACCACTATACAGGGTTTTTTTCCCAACGAGTCCTGCTACGTTTTAAATTATGTGTGGCATATCCAGTTTAGGGAACTTCCACTCAAAATGACTGAAATAAATAAATTTTATAGAATAAGGATGTGCCACAAATAATCCTTAATCAGTATTATCCATCATCTCTATTTTTATCAATCAGGAAAATTACATAATGCTTGGAATTTACTAGCATCATAAGAATATCTGACAAAATCTCTTGCCAGTCCTCAAGCTGTGTCCTGTTTCCTTTTCTCTTGTATTTTACTGCATTATTATAAAAAGGAAAACCAGTCATAAGGGTAATTTCTTTTTAATTTGTTAGTATAAAACAATATTTGGCCAAAATACAAAATATTTGAAAATATGGAATCTGAGCGTGCATTTTTTTTATATTTAGAAAATCACCTTTAAAGTTGTCCAAATTAAGTTCTTTGCAATGCATATTACTAATCAAAAAATAAGTTTTGATATAGGTTATGATAGGAAATGTACAAAACATCTTAATGGAACATGATCTTTACTTATATTAATAATTATTGGCATAAAAAAAAATCTCAATAATTTTGACCCATACAATAATACATTGTATGGGTCAAAATTATTGAGATTTTTTTTTATGCCAATAATTATTAATATAATTGGCTATAGCTACAAATATATCCTTACTACTAAAGACTGGTTTTGTGGTCCAGGGTCAAATATAATAATATAAAGCTGAGCAATACAACATTGATCTGTCAAAATATGGGAAAGCAACATCTATGTCTATTTCAGTAATGATGTAAGATTGCATTTAGATTTTTTTAAAAGAAATCTCTTCTGCTTGCCAAGCCTGCATTTATTTGATCTTTGGATCACAAGCAAAAAGTCAAATTTTGAAATATTTTTAGTATTTAAAATAACTGTTTTCTATTTGAATATATTTTAAAATGTAACTTATTCCTGTGATTCCAAAGATGAATCCTGAAAGATGTTTGTCAGAAGGTTTCTGAAGGATCATGTGACACTGAAGCCTGGAGTAATGATGCTTTTATTGATGCTTATTAATTCATCTTTGATCACAGGAATATTAAATAAAATACAATATAAATGTAAACATAAAATTTAATTTTAAAGTTTGGATCAAATAAATGCAGGCTTGGTGAACAGAAAAGATTAAAAAAATTAAATCTTACAGTTCAAACATTTTTTACCAGTAATGTATTTACAGAGTAATATTTAAAATGGCTATAACACTGCTTGTAAAAGACTCATTCGCTTGAGTTTTATGGTTAATTTGTTAACTCTTTTACACATTTTAGTTTACATTTGTTGTTTGATGGTAGAGGAATGAGGGGAATAATGTCACCTTACTATGCCTACGTTTGGCAAATTATTTTTATTGCATTTAGAAACCAAACCTGTAAACAAGTTCACTGGCAGTCTCTAACTGTTCACAGCTTAATGGAAGATACTCCTATACTTTCCAAAAAACATCAAGGAAAAACACAGCAACTATTGTCAGAAGCTAATGTGTTATGATCACAAACACAAATAATGTTCTTCATTATAAAGAAGATTTTAATTGCAAGAATCAACTGAATATAAATCACATAAGAATGTTACTTGGATTGGAACTGGATCTCCATTCCTAGCTTCTCAAAAACAGTTGCTTGGATTTCTTTTGAGGACATTTGAGGCAAAGTTTGTACTTACCACCATGCCCATTCCAGTGCTGTGAACACCGGGATGTTTTATGACACAGTCTGAAGCCTTCATACACTTGGTTTTGCCTTTGAATGAAGACAAATAATAGATTAAATATGCCAAATAGAAGACTAAACAAGACTAAAATATGCTAAAAATGTAGTGCTTCTATTTGTGTAGCCCACTCATCTGACTAATCATGATTCAATTCTGTGCAGTGTTTATTCATTTTAATACACTGGGTGGATGAGTTTACCTCATTTTAAGTACTTAAAGGGAAAATATTCAGGGTTCTATGCTTACTTTTCTTGTTAAAGAAACATAAATTTAGGAGCACAGTCAATTTCAGGAGCACATTCTACACAATAATAAAAAATAAAAAAAATCGGAGAAAAATTTGCCTTCCTATTACGAGGTGATATTTGAATCCTTAAAGTGATTTACAGGGGAATTTTGTTTTTGTATTGGCATCTTTCTAAGTTCATTAAAAGTAATTTTTAATGGTTTTTTTTTATTAAACTTAACATTTCTAATTAAAACAGAATAAGAACAAGTAGTATAAGAATAAGTTACCAATCAAATAAAATCAGTATTAACAATTAATTTGTACAGAGGTGGCACAGAAGAACACAAAAGTGGCTTTTTCATATGTTTAATGAGGCTCAGAGGTGGCATGCGTGCGATCAAATTAATATTTTTTCTTTCATATTAATGTTTTAAAAATACAATTTGAATGCAGAAATATTAAATGATTTAAATAACTAAAAAGATACTTTAAAAGTGAAACTAAAACTACCAGTAGGTGTCAGCAAGACACTGATTTAATTACTGAATTGTATCATTCATTTGATGAACGCCTGATTCATTCAAGAATAAAGCTTTATGAATTGGAAATTGAATCATTTCACTAGATTTGTTTAAAAACGCATGTTTATTCAGAAACGAAACGCTGCTGTGTTCGAATGGAGATGCGCAGCGATAGACTTTTTCAGACTATTTTTGATGAGGAAATCGAGCAATAGTGTTATAGTCAGACAATGTAAGTCACTTAATATTAACTTTTGGTTTATTTAACTGCTGTATTAAATCAATATCTCATTTACAAACTCTAAGCATAACATTAACTAAAAATGATTAAAAGCTGTCACTCATCTTAGTTCATCGCGATCTCACAAAGCTCTCTATATTGCACAATCAATCAATCTCTTATTTACACTCTCTCTACACTTTGTTTATGAAAGGATTTGTGAGATATTTCTGCAATATACGCATTACTCAACATTGCAAAAACAAGTAGAAACCTTTGAAGCTTCCCTCAGCGCAAACACAAATATGTTGACTGGGTGAGTCGCTCTGGTGCTCCTAAATATTGCAAGTGTTGCAAGTGAAATACTTTAGATGTTAGTACATTTTATGCGCCGTGCCTTTAAGAAACAGCCCTCCGTGTATGAAATAAGCAGCAGCAGATTTGATTGTACTCTTATCATAAGTAATTTGTTTTTAAAGAACAAAATGTAATCTTAATCTGCTTTATTAGACAGGCCAAGTTTCAGAACACTGAACAGACATCTAATGTCAAACTGATGTCTGCTAGTTATTTCCTTATCAAGCCAAACTGTAACTGGGGGGAAATGAAGAGGGTCAGTTGTAATAAGTGTGGAGGGCGTGTTGGGGTTCAAAAGGAGGAAGTTTTTCTCACCACACTGTGCACATATGGGAAGTTTCTGCACTGAAGAGCAGAAATAACAAAACGCCCTGTTCTTTTGTCGCCTTGCAAGAGAAAATAGTTAGATGGAATATTATGGAAAGGTACAAGGTAATGTAACAATTCTGAGTGGAAAAATTGAAGTAAAAGTATAATTACCTTTGACACTTATCACATTCCTAAAAAGAAATGAAAAAAATTAAGTGCATTAATATACCAAGTAGAAAAGCAGCTTGCAGCAAAACTGCGAAGAAAGATGCTTAAATAGTCCTATAGGTTGCATCCAAGTTTTAATAGACATTTCCATAGCACCCTAAAATATTTTTCGACAGTACTGCTTTCTTATAACCTGTCCATGCCATGTCTGGGTCATATCTCACCAAGGAACGAAGAAAAATTGTGTGTTTTCATCAATTGGCTGCACTGAACATAAACAGACTTGCATATTTTGCTGATCATCTCCGCTGAAAATGATCAATCATTGTCACGTTTTGGCCTGTACTAATCAGTCAGACCGGGAAAAACATTCAGAGTACTATAGCCTGCCAAAAGTAATAACAAAGTGTAAAAAACGGTCTGAGGGACAAAAGGCGATTGTGGTTGGCAAAACTGAACCAGGATTTCCGGGGCAAGAATCTTGACAACAATCATATTTGTTCTTATCATTTCCAATCAGGTAGGTGAAAGGTTAGGCTAATATCTTAATTAATACTGCTTGTCAAGGACGTAACCAGGGTTTGAAAATTAGTGAGGTCCGAAGTAAGGTGTTAAGAATTGTGCTATAATAACACCCACAAATGCAGTATGATTGTTGATGACTTAAGGTTAACCAAAGAGCATGAGACGTCTTCCTGCTGGCCAGTAAAGTTAACGTTATTTGGCATAGTAGCCTATTTCATTCTGTAACAAACAGATTTGTATTATGCTATTGTTTTTGATAGTGTTATACATTTCTTTCAGATATTAACGATGATCACTGCGTTTGTCTGACCGATTGTGGGATCTTCCTGTCAGCAATTAAGTTACAGATTGTCTGTAAGCTTTTTTTTTTTTTTATGAATGTACAATGTTGCCAGATATTGCTACAAAAAAACAAGCAATTACAAAAGGAAAGAAAAAGATATCCGAAATAAGTTCAAAGCTTGTGTTTTGTAAATAAGATTAATATATCACTAACGTTCAACTTTCCACTTCATAAACGTCCCAAAGCGCTCTCACTCAACACGCTCTCAAGCCCAGTTCACTGCGCTAGCTTCTCGCAGCAATATGAATTGCAAACACTCATGTGACATGAGGTGGTTTAAACGGCTGAATAATCAATCAAGAGCTTGACATTTTATTTTTGAATGTAAAAAAATGACTGATGTCTTGACCACGGTGACCTCATAGCTGGGTACGGCCGTGCTGCTTGTATGTATGTGAAGGAACGGAAGGAAAGGATGTGACCACCTACTAACTTTACTTTGACAAAATACTGCGCCCTTTCCTGCTTACCGAGTCCTTCCCTATATGAGATAGCAGCTTCCACACGTTTTTTTATTACATGGTTTAGACAGCATAAATCAACAAAACAACCTATTCAGTAGTACAGTCGTGGCCAAAAGTTGAGAATGACACAAATATTCGTTTTCACAAAGTTTGCTGCTAAACTGCTTTTAGATCTTTGTTTCAGTTGTTTCTGTGATGTACTGAAATATAATTACAAGCACTTCATACGTTTCAAAGGCTTTTATCGACAATTACATGACATTTATGCAAAGAGTCAGTATTTGCAGTGTTGGCCCTTCTTTTTCAGGACCTCTGCAATTCGACTGGGCATGCTCTCAATCAACTTCTGGGCCAAATCTTGACTGATAGCAACCCATTCTTTCATAATCACTTCTTGGAGTTTGTCAGAATTAGTGGGTTTTTGTTTGTCCACCCGCCTCTTGAGGATTGACCACAAGTTCTCAATGGGATTAAGATCTGGGGAGTTTCCAGGCCATGGACACAAAATTTCAATGTTTTGGTCCCAGAGCCACTTAGTTATCACTTTTGCCTTATGGCACGGTGCTCCATCGTGCTGGAAAATGCATTGTTCTTCACCAAACTGTTGTTGGATTGTTGGAAGAAGTTGCTGTTGGAGGGTGTTTTGGTACCATTCTTTATTCATGGCTGTGTTTTTGGACAAAATTGTGAGTGAGCCCACTCCCTTGGATGAGAAGCAAGCCCACACATGAATGGTCTCAGGATGCTTTACTGTTGGCATGACACAGGACTGATGGTAGCGCTCACCTTTTCTTCTCCGGACAAGCCTTTTTCCAGATACCCCAAACAATCGAAAGAGGCTTCATCGGAGAATATGACTTTACCCCAGTCCTCAGCAGTCCATTCGCCAAACTTTTTGCAGAAGATCAATCTGTCCCTGATGTTTTTTTTTTGGAGAGAAGTGGCTTCTTTGCTGCCCTTCTTGACACCAGGCCATCTTCCAAAAGTCTTCACCTCACTGTGCGTCAGATGTGCTCACACCTGCCTGCTGCCATTCCTGAGCAAGCTCTGCACTGGTGGCACTCCGATCCCGCAGCTGAATCCTCTTTAGGAGATCCTGGCGCTTGCTGGACTTTCTTGGACGCCCTGAAGCCTTCTTAACAAGAATTGAACCTCTTTCCTTGAAGTTCTTGATGATCCTATAAATTGTTGATTTAGGTGCAATCTTAGTAGCCACAATATCCTTGCCTGTGAAGCCATTTTTAAGCAACGCAATGATGGTTGCACACATTTCTTTGCAGGTCACCATGGTTGACAAAGGAAGAACAATGATTTCAAGCATCACCCTCCTTTTAACATGTCAAGTCTGCCATTCTAACCCAATCAGCCTGACATAATGATCTCCAGCCTTGTGCTCGTCAACATTCTCACCTGAGTTAACAAGACGATTACTGAAATGATCTCAGCAGGTCCTTTAATGACAGCAGTGAAATGCAGTGGAAAGTTTTTTTCGGGATTAAGTTCATTTTCATGGCAAAGAAGGACTATGCAAATCATCTGATCACTCTTCATAACATTCTGGAGTATATGCAAATTGCTATTATAAAAACTTGAGCAGCAACTTTTCCAATTTCCAAAGTTTATGTAATTCTCAAAACTTTTGGCCACGACTGTACATGCTGTTGTTTACATCCGAGTATCGTGATGCAAAAAATAATTTAAATATATATATATATAAATATATAGTTTTATATTCAGTTTTAAAAGTTTAAAAGGAGGATGAGCACTTACCTTGAACGCTTTTTAAAATACATACTTATTAAAATTATTCCTCAAAAAAAAAATACATTTTCGTAATCTGCCGATGCAGTTTAGACGCTTTGGATGACTCTTACCATGGATGCATTGCATGGATGCTTGGCCACATCAACAATTTCTCTGTTGGCTCGACTCTGTTTCTCTCGCTCCTTTCGGTTCTCTGCCTTCTTACGAGCGCCAGTCTTTTTCTTAGGCATCTTTCACCTCTAATATCAAAGACAGAATACAAATTTGTGACACATGTGGTCGATTCAGTATTTCCTGTATGACTCCGCGTTGCTGATTTCCACTGAACTTACATGAGTTCATTAACGACTTTTATACATCTCAGCTTAACAGTTACTTTTACAAAAACTTCTGGTTTGGTTTACAGCTCAACAACATATAATCGAGCACGTCTGTTATAGCATATAACAAACATACCCTGATAAAAGCTTTAATCGCGTAGAAAACGGCCAAGTTGGTCACAGCTGATCCCGGTGTGTGTGTAATAATAAATCGTTCCGGAAGGAACTTAACTAACGCTGTTATTGGTTCCGCAAACATTTACAAGCAGGTGTCTTTTGCTTTGTGGAACTGTTTGGATTGTAATCTAATACAGCTGAATTTAATTAAAAAATATCTGCATATATCAAAACCCATATATATGTTCATTTAAAAGAATTACAGGAGATGTAGTCCCACTCCATCACAGATGAGGGCAACGCACATGTTCTGCTGTCTGTAACAGAGCGGTTGCCAGATATTCTACCAAATTGCTTCACTAAGTTTTAAACTAAACTGTTTTTGATATGTGACCGGTCATAAGGGTCAGAAATGATGATTTTCTTAATAAATAAGTTTCCATTGATGGTTTGTTATGAAAGGACAATATTTGGGATACAATTAATTGAAAATATGAATCTGAGGGTGCAAGAAAGCAATATTGAGAAAATCACCTTTAAAGTTGTCTAAAAGAAGTTCTTAGTAATGCATATTACTAATCAAAAATGAAGTTTTGATATATTTACGGTATGAAATTTACAAATATCTTCATGGAACATGATCTTTAATAAGAAAAACAGATCATTTTGACCCAATCAGTGTATTTTTGGCTATTGCTATAAATATATCCGTCCTACTTAAGACTGGTTTTGTGGTCCAGGGTCACATATGTGATGGTTAGTATTAAATTAAAGGTTGACAAAATTAAACATTGCATATATATATAAAAAAAGAACAATAAAACGATTTTTAAATATAAATCAAGCAGTATATCTAAACAATTTCTGATTTTTAAAGCTGCTAAAGCTTTTAAAGACTGTGATTTCCGATATATATATATATATATATATGCTCTTTGGGTCTCGTATTGGTTACTATATCATTCTGTATTGTGGTCTTCTTCAACACCTACATTTTTTCCTCTACAATCTGTTTAGTACCAATATCTGGCAACCTTCGCATCCGGCACCGTCACAACAAGCGCAAATGCTGCTGGGTGACTCGACATGATGGTGGACTGCATCTATAAGCCACTTTGAAAGGACGATGGCGATGGACAGGTAGATGTTTCGTTCTGACTGCGGTCTGTTTGTAATGTCGGGTTGCCAAGTAATGTCGTTTTCACGGATCAGAATCATATACTGAAAAAGAGTCTGGATAAAGACGTCCCCCAGCGTGAAAACAGTTAGTTTGGGTTCATTTCTGAAAACATGGCAATGTCCCTTACCCAAGCCTGCCGGAGTCTTGCCCTGTCGACATGGCTGCTGTCGTTTTGCTTTGTGCATTTGCTGTGTCTGGACTTCACAGTGGCAGAGAAGGAGGAATGGTACACTGCCTTTGTCAACATCACCTACCTGGATCCAGTGACTTCTGAAATCAAGACAGACAAGAGTGAATGTGGCAGATATGGGGAGCACTCTCCTAAAAGAGATGCCAGGGGCTTTGTGTTTATGCCATCTCTTCTGCAGGACAGACAGGCGTGTGACAGTAACACTAAATTCCCCCTTTCCCATCCCCACATCCCATGGATAGCACTGATAGCCCGAGGAAACTGCACCTACAGAGAGAAGATCAGACATGCTGCTGCTCTCAATGCATCCGCTGTGGTCATTTTTAATATGGGCACCAGCAACTCCAATGATACCATAACTATGCCACATTACGGTAAGACGAGACTCTTTTCTTGTGCATTTGCTCTCCAAATGACCGTTATAGTGCAAGTTGTGCAACTTTATAAACCCACTTTCATTGTAAAGAATATGAAGAGCAACTTAAAGGAATAGTTCACTTTTAAGTTGGTGTTGGAGTTCTTCTGCTGAACACAAAAGGAGATATAGAATGTGGGTAACAAATGGTAGCCATTGACTTTAGTATTTTTTTCATGCAATGCAAATCAATGCTTAGCAGCACCTGTTTGGTTGACAGCATTCTTTAAAATTTTCAACAGAGGAAAGAAATACAACTTATGGTGAATAAATGATGACAGAATTGTCATTTTTATCTGAGCTGTACAGAAACTTTAATTGAAGGTCATTTTGGTGAACAAACAATGACTGATTAACTATTCCTTTAATATATAACTAGGATATCACATCAATGCACTAACGTGTGATTATGGCCAGTGATCCATATTGTGTGATCTAAGCTTGACCAGTTTGTTTGGGCAATTAATAGTTAACATGTATCATGCATTGTATCTTGATGTGGAAAAACCTGTTGAACTTTTGATATTTGCATGGTTTGTTTTCATACTTTGCAAAGTATTAAACTTCTTTTGCATACTTGCAGCAATATTTTCATATTGCTTTATATTTTACATCAAGGTTCCATTCGTTACTTTATTTATTGCATTTTAACATTGTTTTCATGGCAATAAATGCAAAAAAGTTAATAACTATAATGCTAAAAATATGGAATGTTATCACACATTAATGACATTCCCAAGACCCCACTTTCCAAACTTATACCAGTCAAATGTTTTTGAACAGTGAGCTTTTTAATGTTTTTTAAAAGTCTCTTCTGCTCACCAAGTCTGCATTTATTTGATCCAAAGTACAGCAAAACAGTAAAATTTTGAAATATTTTTACTATTTAAAAAGAACGGTTTTCTATTCGAATATATTTTAAAATGAAATTTATTCCTGTGATTTCAAAACTGAATTTTTAGCATCTTTACTTCAGTCACATGATCCTTCAGAAATGATTCTAATATTCTTTAATTCTATATTCTGTAAAATAATAATAATGATTTCTGGAGGATCATGTGACTGGAGTAATGATGCTGAAAATTCAGCTTTGAATAAATTACATTTCAAATTATATTCAAATAGAAAACAGGTGTTTTAAATGGTAAAACATACTTCAAAATGTTACTTGTTTAAAAAATTATTCATCTATTACAAGAAAAGAAATATATTGGTCTACACATGTATTTTCTTGACTCACATCCTCTGAAGCAACTAAGTACGATGTTTATTTGTTGAGTTGCGACATGATTACTCCGTGTGTTTAAAGTCGCTGCAGGTTTCTCCATGTTTTTGTCGTGATTTCTCAGCGATTTCCACAAACATGCACAGTCACACATCCCAAAATTTAATATATTTGAAGATGAAACCTTTTGGGATTTTAGGAACATTTGTGTCTTAATAAAATTATTATTATCGTGATGCTTGTTCCCAAATTAAAATACTTATAAGATGTAGATGAGTTTGTTTCTTCATCAGATTTGGAGAAATATAGTATCTGCAGTGAATGGGTGCCGTCAGAATAAGAGTCCAAACAGCTGATTAAAAACTTCACAATAAATACTGCTTTGGTTACAATACAAGTCCTCTATGCATACTATTGCTTTCTTTAGTGAAAATGTTGTATTGTTTGAATCAGGAGAGAAATTTGCCCAAGTCAAGCATCGTAAAACAGTCCAAAAGAGTTTTAAACAAATAGGTTGCTGCATTTTAATGTGAGAGGATAACAGGGGATGGCATTTTTACTGGAGCAGGAAACATTATGGATTACTTTTAGATGTTTTTATCAGCTGTTTGGACTTTAATTCTGACGGCACCCATTCACTACAGAGGATCCGTTGGTGAGTGATGTAATGTTACATTTCTCCAAATCCGTTCCCATGAAGAAACAAACTCATCCACATGTTGGATGGCCTGAGGGTGACTGAATTTTCAGTGAATTTTCATTCATGGGTGAATTATTCCTTTCAACATGTTCTCAAAGATCTTGTCTGTGCATGTTGCAGTTACATTCGGTAACATTAGCAGTGGGAGTTGTAAGATTGCTCAAACCATTTCAACCACAAGAATCTCTGCTGCATTTTGCAGAAGTCATGATCATGACATGCTGTTGTGTCTGGGTCTAATCAGGAGTCCCTGTTGTTCTCTCTGTCTCTCTCACTTCCTCACTATTTTCTTGTCTTTTGACCTTTTGTTTCATAAATTCTTTGTAGTTTTTCATGTTAGCAGTCATTCAGTTCATCCATTTGACATGGCTAGTGCCGTCAGTGTCATGAGCAACAGTATCCAAACCAAATATTCTGCTATGATACAAAAAGTTTACATAAAAAGTCAACAATATTCATAATATGCAATGCAAGGTTTACTAGAAAAGGAAGAAATCCTTAGGAATCATTAGAAACAATATTTGCAACAGGGAAGTCCTTCTAAATTACATGAAAGTAGTGACTTGATGTCAAGTAGTTGCAAAAAAAAAAAAAAAAAAAACCTTTTGGGCATAGTCTTTAATTATTTACTCACCCTCAAGTTGTTCCAAACGTGTATGGAGTTATGTTGAACACTAAAGATGATATTTTGAAGAATGTTGGGTATGTAAATGGGTACCGTCAATTATTTGGTTACCACCTTTCTTCAAAATAAAATATTTTGTGTTCAACAGAGTTTTTCTTATGTTGAACACAGAAATATGGTATTTTGAAGAATGTTGGTAACCAGTCAGTTGCTGGGAAACATTGTCTTCAGTAGTTGTTTTTCCATACTGTGGATGTCAATGGCTACCAGCAATTGTTTGGTTACCAACATTCTTCAAAAAAATCATCTTTTGTATTAGGGTTAGGGTTAGGGTTTTTTTCATCTGCTGAACACAGAAATAAGATATTTTGAAGAATGTTGGTAACCAACCAGTTGATTGTAGCCATTGATGCCCATAACATTTTTTTTGCATACTATGGAAGTCAATGGGTACCGTCAATTGTTTGGTTACCAACATTCGTCAAAATATAATTTTTTGTTCAATAGAGTTTCTTTCTTCTGTTGAACACAGAAATAAAATATTTTGAAGAATGTTGGTAACCAAACAGTTGATTATAGCTATTGATGCCCATAGCATTTTTTTTGCATACTATGGAAGTCAATGGGTACCGTCAATTGTTTGGTTACCAACAGTCTTCAAAATATCATCTTTTGTGTTCAATAGAGTTTCTTTCTTCTGTTGAACACAGAAATAAGATATTTTGAAGAATGTTGATAACCAAACAGTTGATTGTCGCCATTGATGCCCATAGCATTTTTTTTGCATACTATGGAAGTCAATGGGTACCGTCAATTGTTTGGTTACCACCATTCTTCAAAATATCAACTTTTGTGTTCAATAGAGTTTCTTTCTTCTGTTGAACACGGAAATAAGATATTTTGAAGAATGTTGGTAACCAAACAGTTGATTGTAGCCATTGATGCCCATAGCATTTTTTTTGCATACTATGGAAGTCAATGGGTACCGTCAATTGTTTGGTTACCACCATTCTTCAAAATATCAACTTTTGTGTTCAATAGAGTTTCTTTCTTCTGTTGAACACGGAAATAAGATATTTTGAAGAATGTTGGTAACCAAACAGTTGATTGTAGCCATTGATGCCCATAGCATTTTTTTTTTGCATACTATGGAAGTCAATGGGTACCGTCAATTGTTTGGTTACCACCATTCTTCAAAATATCAACTTTTGTGTTCAATAGAGTTTCTTTCTTCTGTTGAACACGGAAATAAGATATTTTGAAGAATGTTGGTAACCAAACAGTTGCTGGTAGCCATTGACTTCAGTAGTTGTTTTTCCATACTATGGATGTCAACGGCTACCAGCAACTGTTTGTTCAAATCAAGTCAAGATTATTTATACAACGCTTTTTACAATACAAGTTGTGTCAAAGCAACCTTACAGTATTAAAATAATAAAATAAAATGTCAATAATAATGCAAGAGTTCCATATTGCAACAAAGTCAAATTGGAAAGGACTCATCTGGTTCCCATGGCCTTGTGTCGGTGGCCGTTTAGGGTAGGAGTTCTTTCTTGATGATCTGTCTCTGGGGCTCAACTAGTTGACACGGTATCCGCTGACATTCGGCTGTAGGTGTTGATCCACCATCTGCTCTAGGTTTGGACTGGATCCGGGGGACTGCAGTGACCATCTGATCTGGATACGGACTGGATCTGGTGGCAATGGTGACCTGGGAATAAGAAACAAACAGACTAATATTAATGTAGATGCAAGAGTTCCAAGTTGCCACAAAATCAGATTGGAGAGGACTCATCTTGCGTCGATGGCCGTCTAGGTGATGTGGTCTTCACTGATGATCTGTCTCTGGGGCTCATCTAGTTGATGTGGTCTCTGCTGACATTCAGGGCTGTAGAGGATATCTCTGGGTGCTGATGGGCACGGACTAGATCCGGGAGACTGCAGTGACCGTCTGATCTGGATAAGGGTGGCTACGGTGACCTCGGAATAAGAAGGAAAGATACTAATATTAGCGTAGATGCCATTCTTCTTCTGATGCAACGAGTACATCAGGTGTTATAGGAAGTGTCCCTGGTTCTGGTTGACCTAAATAATGCAGCCTAACAATCTTTTAACGACTTTGGATTATGAAATGTATTAAGTGTAGGCCAGGTTAAAGAGATGGGTCTTTAATCTAGATTTAAACTGACAGAGTGTGTCTGCCTCCCGAACAGTGTTAGGTAGATTGTTCCAGAGTTTGGGCGCTAAATGTGAAAATGATCTGCCGCCCGCAGTTGATTTTGATATTCTAGGTACTATCAAATTGCCGGAGTTGTTCACCAACATTTCGCAAAATATCATCTTTTGTGTTCAAAAGAGTTTCTTTCTTCTGTTGGACACAGAAATAAGATATTTTGAAGAGTGTTAGTAACCAAAAGATTGAGCCATTGACTTCCATTGCATTTTTTTTCCGTAATGTGGAAGTCAATGGGTACCAGCAATTGTTTGGTTACTGCCATTCTTCAAAATATCTTCTTTTGTGTTCAACAGAACTTTATACAGGTTTGGAAAGACTTGAGTAAATAATAACAGAATGTTCATTTTTGGATGAACTATCCCTTTAACGTCCCTCCTTAGCCTCTAAAATGTTCATATTCCAATAAGAGTTTAAGGGTTCAAGTGGCTTGGAGTCTGAAACTAACTACATTCATGTGCAGCTTTGACTTCTGACCTGATGCTGTCATGTTGTTATTGATGAAGCTCCTTAAGTGTTGTGTTTAACATTAATCAGTCTTCTGTATCCTGAACTCTGCAGCACAGTAATTCATCTCTCAAATCAGCGTTCAGACAGTTCCTTGTTTGTAAATGGAGAGGGCTGGTCACTCAGCACTGGTCAAGTACATTTCTTCATAGTTTTATTTTTGGTTCTTTGTTGACATATGGAAAATGTGCACGAAGAGGGATTGGCCATTGCCCTGGGGTTTTACAGTGTTGTTGTTGAGGAAATCATAATTAAGAAATAGTGGTTGTAGGAAGCTCACTACAAGTGTGTCAGAGTTCAGCGCATGTACTTGAATTCTTCAGCTCAGACATGAGATGTTAATGTTAATCGTGCTTTAAAATGGCTCAAATACATCGCCTGGCTGCATTACAGCTCAGTTCAGCTAGTGCTAATTTTAAGGAAGAAATGACTGGCTTTATCAGATGGAAAACGGAAGTTCAGAGTCCATAGAGACTGGAAGCCAGAACTTAGCTGAGATGTGTGAAATCTACCGTTTCAGATTATAAACATTAGGTGATGAAAAAGTGAGCAAAAACACACAAGTTTAAATGCAAAATCATCTAATATCTAACAAAAAAAAATCTAAAAACATACAGTAATGCTTGAAACTATTAGGTTTAACAGAATCATTAACTATTGTGAAATTTCAGTGTAGTTTTACAAAATATAAAAAAAATGGCATTATGTTATAAACTTTAAAAAATACTCTATTATTGACAGACTTAATTTATTTGTTTTTGTTTATTGATTTATTAATTCATTCCTAATGTAGATTTTTTTGTTGTAGTTGTTGTAGTATATTTTTTTTAATTTGGTTATTTCTTTATTATTTAGTTTATTTAATTTTCAAGAGGTTCATTTTTTAAATATATTAAAATTCAATTATTTGTGCCTGTTTCTCAGTTTCTTTATTTTTCTTTGCTTGTTTTTGAATAAATCCTTATTTAAAACAAACTATTAAAATCAGTTACCTGAAATAAAGCTGAAATAAGATAAAATATAAATATTAGACTTAAACTTAAAAAAATGTAAATTTAAAAAACTTAAAAAAAATGAGTGTTGGAGTGCTAAGATGACAAAACAAAACAGAAATAAAAATAATAAAGCTAAATGGAAATTTAAAAAATGATACACATAAAAGTCTTAAATTAAAATTAAAATGATAACTGAAAAATAAAAATAAATACTAACTTAAAATTAGAGCTAATATGTGTTTTTCAGGGCCAATGCCGATACCGATTATTACAGATCAAGTTGACCGATAACCGATATTTTGAACCAATAACTTTTAAAAAATGCTTTTAAATAATGTTAACGGCAAATCATTTTGAAAATGACTGATACTGATAACCGTAAAAATAAAATTGGCTCCGATAATCCTCGACTCCTACTCAAAATATTAATAAATACTACAATAGTATATAAATAATACTAAAACTGAATCTTGAAATAATATCACTTAAAAATACCAGACTTTATTCAAGTATTGAGTATTTGGAAATTCTCTTAATAAAACAAAAAAGATCCTGGTACCAGTATAAAGGAAGGTGGGACTGGCCTGTGTGTTTGGTCTCAGTATTTAATTACATCGGGTTTGCAGATCAGTTCAGGAAATGCATGTTAAGGCTTTTCCAAAGATTTCTAGAGATCAAATGACTCAAGCAGAGTCTAGACACTAAATGTCAAAGACGCTGTGAGAATGCTGTGACTCGCTGGCTATCCATGTGTTTTTACATGGGTCAATGAATGTGAAGTGTAATGGTGGAGTAAGTCATCTGTGTCAATTCATTTGAGGTTTGAATCTTTTATCATTGGTTTAGGTACCGGCGATGTGGTGGCGATTATGATTCCTGAGCCCAAAGGCCGTGAGATTATGGCCTTGCTGGAGAAGAACATAACCGTGGCCATGCACATCACCATCGGCACACGCAACCTGCAGAAATACGTCAGCCGCACCTCAGTGGTGTTCGTCTCCATATCCTTCATTGTCCTGATGATCATCTCTCTAGCCTGGCTGGTCTTCTACTACATCCAGCGCTTCCGCTACGCAAATGCAAGAGACCGCAACCAGGTGCTGTACAGTCACACTTGTGTTTTACACAATATGCATTAAGAAAACAAAGGGAATTACAACTGAATTTAAATGACCTGGTAATTTACTCACCCCCATGTCATTCAAGATGTTCATGTCTGTCTTTTTTCAGTCGAAAAGAAATGAAGGTTTTTAAGAAAAACATTCCAGGATTTTTTCCAAATAGTGGACTTCAGTGGCAGCCAACTGGTTGAAGGTCCGAATTACAATTTAAATGCAGCTTCAAAGGGCTCTACATGATCCCAGCTGAAGAGTAAGGGTCTTATCTAGCAAAACAATCTGTCATTTTCTAAAAAAAAATAAATAAACATTTATATACTTCTTATGTACAAATGTTCATCTCGCACTAGTTCTGCGAAGGAAAGTTGAAAAGATCATGCGCATTTAGTTCTTCCTCTGTGTAGTCCACTTCGCAAAGATAGGGAAGGGTGAAAAACCATCTCACTATCTCTTTCAACTTTAAAATCATCCAACATTGTTGTTTTAACCTTTTTAATAGAGGTCTTTGCACAATACTTCCACCTTCATCACGTGTGACCTTTTCTACATGATTATGTAATGCGTGAGGTTGAGCTATTTTGTGGCATTTGTGGTTAAAAAGTATGTAAATGTTGTTGTTTTTGGGAAATTACCAGTCCTTTAACTAGACAAGACCCTTAGTCCTCAGCTGAGATCTGTCTAGAGCCCATTTGAAGCTGCATTGAAACTGCAATTTGGACTTGGAGAAAAATCGTACCTTAATTTCTTTTTGACTGAAGAAAGACAGACATGAATATCTTGGATGACATGAGGATGAGAAAATCAGGAAATTTTAATTCTGGAGAAAACGAATTCTTTAAAGTTGGTTTAAAATCAGACATTTCAGTGCATGTTTCATGTGTTTTGCAGAGGCGACTGGGTGACGCTGCTAAAAAGGCCATAAGCAAGTTACAAGTACGGACCATCAGGAAGGGTGACAAGGTTTGGTTCATTTTGAGCTTCAGTCTTTTAGCACTATTCTAAACAATAGTGCTATAACTAAAATAAAAAACAATCATGCAAAGTGTGACAAAAACATATGTGACCCTAGACCACAAAACCAGTCTTAAAGGAACACTCTCCCCCCGAGTTAATAAATTGAGTTTTACCGTTTTGAAATACCGTAAAAAATTACTGTAAAATCTGTGACATCGCCAGAACAGGAGAGCAGCTGAATGGATTTCAAAACGGGAAAACTCAACTTATTAACTCAGGGGGAGTTGGAGAATGAGCCTATTTCCAAAAAAAGTGGAGTGTTCCTTTAAGTAGCACAGGTATATTTGTAGCAATAGCCAAAAATACATTGTATGGGTCAAAATTATCAATTTTTTAATGCCAAAAATCATTACAATATTAAGTAAAGATCATGTTTCTTGAAGATATTTTGTAAATTTCCTACCTTAAATATATCGAAACTTAATTTTTGATTAGTAATATGCATCTCTAAGAACTTCATTTGAACAACTTTAAAGGCGATTTTTT
Organism: Garra rufa; assembly: GCF_049309525.1. Taxonomy (NCBI): domain Eukaryota; kingdom Metazoa; phylum Chordata; class Actinopteri; order Cypriniformes; family Cyprinidae; genus Garra; species Garra rufa. The sequence goes on along the minus strand of NC_133362.1, from coordinate 73,780,368 downwards.
TTTGTAACAACTAACTATTAAAACTATGGTTTTGTGGTCCTTTTCTTATACGCTATTATTCAAGTTTGATTTTTTTTTTTTTTTTTTTTTGTGATGTTTGATGAAAGTGTTTTCTTCTCACCAAAACTGCTTTTATTTGATCACAAATATGGAAAAAATAGTAATATTATGAAACGTAATACAATTTAAAAAACTTTTTTATATTTGAATATATTTTAAAATGTAATTTATTCCTGTGATGAAAACCTGATTTTTCAGCATCATTACTATTCTTCAGCGTAACATGATACTGATTTGTTACTCAAGAAGCATTTAGAATTATTTTTAATGTTAAAAACAGTTGTGCTGCTTTATATTTTTGATACATTTTTTTAATTCTTTGATGAATAGAAAGTTAGAAAATAGCATTTACTACTTGAAAAAAACTTACTGAATGAAAGTGTTAATTCCTTACAAAAAATCAAATTTTCAGTGTAAAAATAGATTGTTCTAATTCTAAATTCTTATTACAAGGGTCACTTTGGAAGAGAAAATGATATAATGCGTGACGTCTGTAGTCTGATTGGTGTCCTTTAACACCCGTCTGTGATTCAGTCTCATTAGACCTGTTTTATAACTGTATGTTCCTGTCTGCTGCTTTAGCTCTAATGGAGATTTCACGGATGTGTACACATACAGTCACCCACGTGTGGTTTCTCACAACATTATTTATCGACCTGCTGTTTCTAGGAAACCGAGTCAGACTTTGACAACTGCGCCGTGTGTATTGAAGACTACAAACCTAATGACGTTGTCAGGATACTGCCGTGTTGGTAAGATTTCACACAAACATTACAAGACATCAGTGAAGTAGCTTGAAAGGACGAATTCTGATTCTCAAAGAAATGACAATTAAAACTCATACTGTTTCATGTAACTGTGCTGTTATTTCCAGTCATGTCTTCCATAAGAACTGTGTGGACCCTTGGCTACAGGACCACAGAACTTGTCCCATGTGCAAAATGAACATCCTTAAGGCCTTGGGCATCCCGGTAAGAGTAGAAGCTGCTCTATCCATGAGTCTTACTGTGGCTTATTGTTTTGCTCTTAATAAAGCTGTCATTTGTCATCCAAACAGCCTAATACAGACTGTTCTGATGACATCCCTCCTGATTATGAGATATCCGTCAGCGGGCCGCCCACAAACCCTGTGACGGGGGCTAGTGAGGTCTCAGTGGGCGAGAGCTCAGTGGTCTTGGACCCAGGTGTCCGAACAATAGGCCTGTCACACATTTACCACGAGATGGACACCTTCCCGCAGGTTGGAGAGAGCAACCACATCGCCAGCAGTGAGTATGGATGAACAGTCACGTGACTCGCAATACACAAGCCTATGCATTTTTAAGACAACAACTTATCTTGACATGAACCTTTCTTTTTTGGAAAATAAGACAATTAGCAGTAATGTAACAACATATAGACCTTTGTTTTCTTAATTCTGTGTATTTTTTCAGTTACTCTATAAAATGAAACTCAAATGAGGGCTCTAATAAAATTGAATAAATATCCTAATAAAAGGAATTTTCTTCCAATCTTTAGGATATTAAGTAAAGATCATGTTCCATGGAGATTTTTTGTAAATTTCCTACCGTAAATATATCAAAACTTAAGTTTTGATTAGTAATATGCATAGCTAAAAACTTCATTTGGACAATTTTAAAGGCGATTTTCTCAATATTTAGATTTTTTTTTTTTTTGCACCCTCAGATTTTCAAATAGTTATATCTCGACTAAATATTGTCCTATCCCAACAAACCATACATCAATGGAAAGCTTGTTTATTCAGCTCTCAATTGACTGGTTTTGTGGTCCAGGGTCACATATTGTGACGGATTTTATTATACACTATCATTCAAGTTTAAAATAATAATAATAAAAAAAATAATAATTTTCAAGAAAACAACTTATCTTGGCATAAACCTTTATTTTTTGGTAAAATAACAAAATTAGCAGTAATGTAACAACATATAGTCCTATATTTTCTTAATTCTGTGTATTTTTAGTTACTATATAAAACGAAACTCAAATGAGGGCTCTATCAAAATTCAATAAATTTCCTAATAAAGGCATTTTCCACATAATGCAAGGATCTGTATAATATGGAAGCCTGTTTCCGCCACTGAATAAAAAATATAAAGGTAATTGCGTCTTTTTATCTCACAATTTTGACTTTTTTTTTCTTGCAATTTCAAGTTACATCTTGCAATTCTGACTTTTTTCTCAGAATTGTGAGATATAAATGCACATTTGCGAGTTATAAAGTCAGAACTGCGGGATATAAACTCACAATTGCGAGTTATAAAGTTCAGTTCTGAGGAAAAAAAAAAAGACTGATATGTTCACAGAATTGCGAGTTTATATCTCACAATTCTGACTTAACACGCAACTGCTAGTTTATATCTTACAATTCCTACTTTATAAATCGCAATTGTGACTTTTTTCAGAATTGTGAGTTTATATCTTACAATTCTGACTTAACTCACAACTGCAAGTTTATATCACAGAAGTCTTACTTTATTTCTCAGAATTGTGAGTTTATATCAAGCAATTCTGACTTTAATTCTCAAAATTGCACATCTATATCTCACAACTCTGACTTAACTTGCAACGGCAAGTTTATATCACACAATTCTGACATAATTTCTTAGAATTGCAGATTTATATCTTGAAATTTTTACTTTATAACTCGCAATTGCGAGTTTTTATCATGCAATTGTGACTTTATTTCTCAGAACTGTGAGTTTATATCTCACAATTCTGACTTAACTCGCAACGGCAAGTTTATATCACACAATTCTGACTTAATTTCTCAGAATTGCAGATTTATATCTTGAAATTTTTACTTTATAACTCGCAATTGCGAGTTTTTATCATGCAATTGTGACTTTATTTCTCAGAATTGTGAGTTTATATCTCACACCTCTGACTTAACTCGCAACTGCAAGTTTATATAACACAATTCTGACTTCATTTCTCAGAATTCATACTTCATTTCTCGAATTTATATCTTGGAATTTTTAATTACAGCTCGCAATTGCAAGTTTTTATCATGCAATTGTGACTTTATTTCTCAGAATTGCGAGTTTATATCTTACAATTCTGACTATAACTCATGATTGTGAGTTTATATCTCCTAATTGTGAAAAAAAAAAAATCTGAATTGCAAAAAAAAAAGTCAAGAGTTGTGAAATAACAAGTTGCAATAACCTTTTTATTATTATTATTTCAATGGCGGAAATGTAAAGGGAATTGTAGTTCCAATGTGAAATTTGCCTCTCTCACCCTGACCTACACATCTCTTGGATGTGGATTTGATGATTTTAGTCTGTTCCAGTGGTCTTGCGTGCGATCTACTTTCAGCTCTTGTAGATTTAGGTCATTTTTTTGGTACCGGCAGCAAATAAAAAAGCACAGCATGTCCTGGTTCTCCGTCGCAGCTCTGATCAGATCCTGTGCTGCTTCTGTAGGCCGTATCAGGCCTTCTGTCAGTGTAGAAGACTAGATTTGTTGCTTCGGTTCTGCTACCAGGCACTGCAAATAAGCCTGTCAGACTCCAAACAAAATAAATAACACCACACCATGTATCTTGTGTCTTCTAAGCAATTTTTTCCTCAATCAAAAGCTCCAAAATAGTAATCCGCAATGCCATGTCACAAGAATGTAAAAGGCAATTTTAAGTTTATATTTTGTCCATTTCTTAATATTGTGAGCTCATATCTCGCAATTATGAGTTTATCTTGCAATTCTGACCTTTTTTTTTAATTCTGAGTTTATATCTCCCAATTCTGAGTTTGTATCTCGCAGTTCTTCATTTATCTTGCAATTCTGACTTTTTTCAAAATTCTGAGTTTTTATCTCACAATTCTTAGTTTATCTTGCATTTTTTTTAAATGACAAGTTTATGTCTTGCAATTCTGAGTTTATATCTTGCAGTTCTTCGTTTATCTTGCAATTCTGACTTTTTTTTAATTCTGAATTTATATCTTGCAGTTCTTCATTTATCTTGCAATTCTGGGTTTATCTCGTAATTCTGACTTGTTCTGTAAGTTTATATCTCTTAATCCTAAATTTAAATCTTGCAATTCTTAGTTTATATCTTGCAATTCTAATTTTAAATCTCGTAATTATGTTTTCTCAGAATTGCAAGTTAATATCTTGTAATGTAAAGTTTCTATTTCACAATTCAGATTTTTTTTCTTAAATTGTGAATTTATATCTTGCAATTCTAGTTTTAAATCTCGCAATTATGACTTCTCAACATTGATCGATAACATCTTGCAGCTCTGACAATTCTCAGTTTATATCTCGAAATTCCGACTTTGTTCAAAATTGCAAATTTTTCTCTAAATTCCACAATTCTGTGTTAATATCTCACATTTTGTTCTCAAAAATGCGAGTTTCTCACAATTTCAAATTATTGCATAATCGTAATCTTTTTTTAAAATTTAGTGACAGAAACAAGCTTCCATGATGGAAATCTTATTAACATTTTCATTGCGATTCAAATGTTTTTTTTGTTGTTTCAGGTGAGCACCAGCCCTCCATGAGCACAGATTCAGACACGTCACTCATCATGCCAGTGGAGCTTGTCCTGTCCGACGTCGAACTGCAGTCCGATCCAGAACAGGACGACATCAAGTCCTGAAGTGCCATAAACAGGGAAGGACCGCAGCGGGACAATAAAAGAACACAAGCAATAGCAGCACAGGTGTGCAACCTCCTTTTTTGACCTCATGGTCTCCATCACTGCAAAAACATCTTGCTTGTCCTTATCCTCTGGCTGTATTGCACTCAATTTCATATCTTCTGTCGCGAACTTGCGCAAAATCCACATAGACCTACGAGGGATGTTTCCACTTTTGTTTTGGAAAATTTTGACTGTTTTAACTTCCCTATGGGATCACTGCCAGTATACACCAGGATGTTCCAAAATGAATTTACGTAATGCATCGATGAATGCGCCCTACATTTGCGTTAAGTGTTCTAAAGCAGTTTGCGTGTGCTCTAACCAGTAGTTCATGTATCTTCAGATATGTGATGTGTCAAATCCAAAAACCCAGCTCATGATATAGTGAGTGTTTCAGCAGCCGTATCCTGTGACAGTGTGTCACGCCAGTGTTTGTGAATCACAATGCCACAAAAGCAGATACTTTCCGCTCATTTTGTCTAGACAATGTGCTATCATCTATTCGGCTTGGCCACATGCACACTGCTAAATTTGTCATTTACAAGAGTGACAATTACATTCAAATCAAGTAGTGAAAACTGCATGCATGTCATGTTACAATTAGCTTGGAAATGAATTGCAATAATGCCCATTTACACCCTATTAGTGATGCACCAAAATGCATTATTTACAGAAAGCCTGGTCAAAAACTGAAAGTTTATTTAATAATCAGTTATTTAATCAAATTTAATTCATATATAATTAATCTTCAACACTAAAATAGTCATATATAACCATTTCAATTGCAGATTTTGATATACATTTTTAATTGTATAATTTATTTATTTATCAAAATATAAACATCTAAAAGTATAACTTAAGTAAAAATATAATAATATAAATAAAGAATATGTAATATAGTGTGTTTGCCAAATCAAGTTAATTCTGATTTCGCCCTTTTAATAATCATTGTGATTCTATGAGAATAGCACAATCTTATCCTTGAATTACTTTCAGAACAATATTTTTCTATTTTTTTGTATATATTTATATTTTTTATTTCATAAACGATAAAACACTGACAGCCTGGATCAGTGGATCAGAATCCACCTGACTTAATATCGCAAGCCAAAATGAATTTGTGGAAATATATTATAGAGCACAATGCATGCATTATTGATTATCAAATACAATTTTATTTAAAAACACATTCATTAAATAATTATTTGATTGGACTCTATACTAGAGTGAACAGCAACTGTTTCCAGGGACTTGGATTGTCAGTGTTGATGAAGATTAAGATATTTCACACAACATTTAATCAAAAATGCTAAATAAGCATTTGTATTTCTAAGATTATGGATGCCATTCTCTGTTGTTTGACAGAAATGCAGTATTGTTATCTTTTTCACATACTATTTTTATAAAATACTTGAGTTTATATCTCACACTTCTGACTTCTGACTTCTTAAAAAATGCAATTCTGAGTTCAAATCTCACTATTCTGACTCTTTTTTTTTTTTAATCAGAATTGAGTATTCTTAGTTGATCTCAGAATTCTGACTCAAAATTTTGAATTCTAAATTTTCCTCAAAATTGCTAGTTAATATGTCACAATTCTGACTTTTTTTCTTTAAATTGTGAGTTAATATCTTGCAATTGTGAGTTTAATTTTTGCAATTCTGACTTTGTTCTCTGAATTACAAGTTAATGTTTTGCAATTCTAAGTTTAAATCTTACAATTCTGACTTTTTCTCTAAATTACTAGTTAATATCTCGCAGTTCAGGTTTTTTTCTCTAAATTCCAAGTTAATATCTTGCAATTCTGAGTTTAATTCTTGCCATTCTCACTTTATTCTCTAAATTCCAAGTTAATATCTTGCAATTCTGAGTTTAAATCTTAAAATTTTGACTTTTTCTCTAAATTCCAAGTTAATATCTTGCAATTCTGAGTTTAAAACTCAAAAACTTTAAAACTTAAAAAAAAAAATCTCATAATTGCTAATTTATATCTTGCAGTTCTGACTTTTCCCTCTAAATTCAGAGTTAATATCTTGCAATTCTGACTTTTTTTCTCTAAATTAGAAGTTAATATCTTGCCATTCTCAGTTTAAAACTCACTTATGATTTTTTTTCTCTCTAAATAACTAATATATTTCTGCAATTCTGAGTTTAAATCTTGCAATTCTGACCTTTTCCCTAAATTAGAAGTTAATATCTTGCAATTCTGAGTTTAAATCTCTCAATTCCGAATTTTCCTTAAAATTGCAAGTTCATATCACATTTCTGACTATTTTTTTTCTCAAAAGTGCTAATTAATGTCTTGCAATTCTGACTTTTTCTTCTAAATTCCAAGTTAATATCTTGCAATTTTAAGTTTAAAACTCACAATTATGATTTTTTTTCTCATAATTGCTAATTTATATCTTGCAGTTCTGACTTTTCCCTCTAAATTCAGAGTTAATATCTTGCAATTCTGAGTTTAAGTCTTGCAATTCTGACTTTTTCCCTAAATTAGAAGTTAATATCTTGCAATTCTGAGTTTAAATCTCTCAATTCTGAATTTTCCTTAAAATTGCAAGTTCATATCACATTTCTCAATAGTGCTAATTAATGTCTTGCAATTCTGACCTTTTATACAAATTCCAAGTTAATATCTTGCAATTCTGACTTCTTTTCTCGAAATTGCAAGTTAATATCTTGCAATTTTGAGTTTAAATCTCACAATTCTGACTTTTTGTCTAAATTCCAAGTTAATATCTTGCCATTTTGAGTTTCTGACTTTTTTCAAAAACGCAAGTCTCTTGCAATTTCAGGTTATAATCGCATTTAGTATCATAATGTAGTGTTGTTATCTTTTTCACGTACTATTGTGATGAAAAGCTAAACTGTATACTTTACAGTTTTCAGTATGCAGTGAACTAGTGTTCCATTATAAAGACTGTCTGAGTCTGTGCGTCATGATTCATTCACACATGTGTTTCACTCCCACAAATAACAGCAGTTGTCACTTCCTAAACTGTGCAGTCTGTGCATGTGGCCGTTTTTAATTTTCTCAGACGTTGACGTATTGAGTTCACCTCTTCAGAAGCTGTTTCTAATTTTTGAAAGGTTTAAAGAGGAATTGTTTTAAATGTAAAGAAGGGTATAAGGGTTGTATATTCCTGTACATGATCGCTTCACTCCTAGTTAAAAGTGAAGTGGGTCATTTTTGCACCTACAAACAGAATTGCGATCTGATAGCATATGACCTAACAGTTTAAAATGAGCTTTCACTTTCTATCATGCACAATAGGAAAGTGAAAGACCATTGAATGGTTATTTTGATATCAAAGGGTTTATTTTTCTAAAAAAAAAAAGTAAAAAGGCAAAACAAAGCACAGATATATGAAGATAAACGACACCCCTTTTAAATATTTCTGTTTTATTGTTATTATTATTTCACTAAATAGCTTTCTAGTATATAGATATTGTGATCATATGTAGCGTGTCGTTGAATGCAGACTTACAGTGTGTCTGTGTATCTGGCAACGTCACATATTTCTGTTCTTTATTATTTTGATAGTTGTTTCAAATGATTAATTATGATAAATGATTTAATTAGGTGTTTAGATGTTTAGTTTTCAACTGCACTTCCCTGGTAAAACGCGCTCATACCCAGAATGCACTGCCGCAGTGGGACGAGCCAATGAATGTTCAGTACACCAAAGCTTTAGTGTTTCATTTCCACACATTCTGCATATGTAAGGACAGGTTGATATCACGTGACTTGCACAACTGTACTGGATGATGTTGTTGTGGAGGACAGCGCTGGGGTCTGTGATCCTTATATTCATAGTCAATAATATTAAGGTAAAGGCTTGTGCAGTGTTTTTTGCATCTGTCGGCCAAAAAGCACATGAGATTACTCTGAGAACTGCACATTGATTTTACTGTCACTTTAGTCTAGCATGATTGAAACTGATGTTTAGATGAATTTTATGAGATTAGATGATTATTATGATTTGGTGCATATTTAATCATTGTAACAAACATGCAAAAACAAAATGACAGTGGGCTGGATTCATGAAAGTTTTCTTAAGAAAAAGATTTAAAAATTCTTCTAAATTACTCAATTTGTAAGAATGTTGAAAAATTTACAATTCTTGAAAAAATGTTAAAAATAAATAATGATAACTTCAAAAAAAAAGTTAAGAATGTTTTTAAAAAAAATTGAAACAATTTGCAAAAATTCTATGAACTACGTAAGAATGTTTAAAAAAAAACATGCAATTCCTCAAACAATTTTAATGATAAATTCTGAGAAGTTCATAAGAATGTTGAAAAAATTTGCAATTCTTGAAAAATGCAAGAAAATTCCAAGTACTACATAATTTTTTTTTTTTTTAAAACATGCAAATCTTGAAACAGTTTATGAAAATTTGCATGATATATTCTGAGAAGTTCATAAGAATGACAAAAAAATTATGAATCTTTTAAATAATTATAAAAAATCTAATATGAAGCTCATAAAATGTAAAAAAAAAAAAAAAGTGCAATTCTGGAAAAAATAATTATGAAAGCTTATGATAAATTCTGAGAAGTTTATAAGAATGTTAAAAAAAATTGCAAACAAGTTTTAGATATGAAAATTTGATGTAAATTCTATTGATAAATTCTAAGAACTTTATAAGAATGTTTTTAAAAATGTGCAATTCTTGAAAAATAATTACGAAAATTTTACAAAGTACGTAAGGATGTTAAAAACATGCAATTCTTGAAACAATTTCTGAAAATTCTAATGAGAAGTTCGTAATGTTCAATTCTTTAAAAATGCTAATTCTAAGAAGCTCAGAATGTTAAAAAATTTGCAATTCTTGAAAGACTTTATGGAAATTCTTATGATAAATTCTGAGAAGTTTATAAGAATGTAAAAAAATTGCAATTAAAAAAAAATGAAATTTAAATAAGAATGTTAAATTACATAAGGATGTTAAAAAACATGCAATTCTTGAAACAGTTTAGGAAAATTTTAATGATAAATTCTGAGAAGTTGAGAATGATGAATGATGAAAAATATAAAATTCTTTAAAAAATTAATTCTAAGCTCAGAATGTCAAAAAAATTGCAATTCTTGAAAAAATGCAATTAAAAAAAATCTATGTAAGAATGTTAAAAAAAAAAAACATTCCTGAAACAATTTATGAAAATTCCAATGGTAAATTCTAAGAACTTAATAAGCATGTTTAAAAAAAAGTGCAATTCTTTAAAAAAATTCACGAAAATTCTAAGTATGTAAGAATGTTAAAAAACATGCAAATTCTTGAAACATTTTATGAAAATTCTAATGGTAAATTCTTAGAAGTTTGTTAGAATGAATTTTAATGATCATTTCTAAGAAACTCTCAAGATGTTAAATAATGTGCAATTCTTGAAAAAATGTATGAACATTCTTATTTAAGTATTTAAAAATTTAAAAAACGTTCAATTCTTGAAACAATTTGCGAAAATTCTAATGATGAATGCTAATATAGAATGTTCAATATTTCAAAACAATTTAATTCTTAAGATAAATTCTAAGAAGTTTGTAAGAAGTGCAATTCTTAAAAATATGATAAGCAGTTTACTTTCTTTTTTTACAGATATTGTTCTTATTTGAAAAGCATGTACAATATTGTCATTTTAGGAAGTTTATTATGATCTTTTTCAAGGACTTTTTTTTTCCAAGAATTGTACTTCTTCTTTTGAAGTTTTTGAAGTTTTGCTCTAAATTTTTTTGGGGGGGATTACAAAATATTCCAAACTGTATTTCTTCAGTTAGAAAACAAGAAGAAGAAGTCAGTTAAGAAGAACTGTATTTTTAAGGATGTTTTGTGAATTCAGCCCAATGTGTTTTCATGTTTTGAAGTTGTCTGTCTGGACCGACTAGGAATAATTTTGTGAGCCCATTAATGCGGCCATATCATGCATTTGTTATTTATTATTTCTCTTTGGGAAATTCATCTACAGTGTTTCTGTGCTGTGCCTTTAAGACCGTGTATGTACACACCCTCCTCATATACGAACATGAGCTTTTGGAGAGATTCATAAAACAGCTGATGCTGACATGTGAAAATCATGTTCAAAATTTGCAGTACGTTTCATACCATCAAGATGATATTCTTCTATGACCCTTTAAAGGAGCCATTGTGTGTGTGCTGTTGTAGACACCATTGAGTGTTTGACTGCTGTTTCTCGTTAAATAAACCAATGTTTTTGTCATGCACTGCACCTGATAGCTCTGATGTATCAAGCACATTGTGTATATGCATATCGATTTCTTGTGAAATGATTCAGTGCTATCCAGGCTGCTGTGTGTGATTTGCACATGCACATGATATCATGAGCATTGGTTGATAACCTTCCTGAATTTGCACCAAATTTCTGTCTTGGTTTGTGAATGTGATTTTTGCAGTAAATCGGTTGGCTCTTTTCAGTGCAATAAAAATAACAAATCTGATAAATATTCATTTGCCACACTCCTAAATAATTTAAAACAGATTTCATATTTCATGCTGGCCACAGCTCTCAAATAATCTTTTTTAATGCAAGTCTGACCTCCGTCTCGGTTCACCTATTGCACAATTTCTCAGTATTTCACCACTTCCGTATTTTACAAGTTTTAGGAATTGTATTCTTACTTCTTGTTTGTGGCCAGTTAAACATGTTCATAAGCACTTTATCTCAATCCTGAGGAAGTACGATCAGAACATTTAAAGATGAAGTGTGTTGTTTGTCTGAGTCTGCAGTGGTTTGTGTGACCCAGAAATGGCACACTTCACCTTTAACATCTCTGATAAACGGGTGAAAGTGAACGCTAATGCAGGGCTGTTCAATCTGATATGGCACATGATGTACTGTACACATGATGGAAGTCACCCTTTAGTGGGATCTGCACTTTTAATAACTGTCAGTCTGGGATTTGTCATTTTAAAGGCTTGTACACTAATGGAAGACAATGTAAATATATCCAGCCACAGTTATAAGACTGTGATTGTGAGGGATAATACATTTCATTGGGAGTTTTTCAACCAAGACTCGCTTTGTCTTTGATTATTAATTATACTTCTACAGATCATTTTTACTTTTACTTTTTTTAAAGGACTAGTTAAACTGCACTGTAATTTTTTTTGCTGTTGAAAAATGTTGGGAAAAAAAGCAATTTTTTTTTAAATATGGAAGTTCTAAGTAAGAATGTTAAAAAACATGCCATTCTTGAAACAATTTATGAAAATTCTAATGATGAATTCTAAGAACTTCATAAGAATATTTTTTTTAAAAAGTGCAGGTCTTTAAAAAAAAAATTTAAGTAAGGATGTTAAAAAACATGTCATTCTTAAAACAATTTCTAAAAAAAATACTTTTATTAAGCAAGGATGTAATAAATTAATCAAAAGTGACAGTAAAGACATTTATAAAAATATTTCTATTTTAAATAAATGCTGTTCTTTTAAACTTTGTATACATTAAAGAATCCAGAAAAAAAGTTTCATGGTTTATATAAAAAAAAGCAGCAAAATTGTTTTCAACCTTGAGAATAATGAAAAAAAAAAAAAATGTTGAAAAAACATGCAATTATTGAAACAATTTATGAAAATTCTAATGATAAATTCTAAGAACTTCATAAGAATATAAAAAAAAAAAGTGCAGGGCTTTAAAAAAAATACAAAAATTTTGAGTAAGGATTTTAAAAAAAACATGTAATTCTTAAAACAATTTCTAAAAAAAAAATACTTTTATTAAGCAAGGATGTAAGAAATTAATCAAAAGTGACAGTAAAGACATTTATAAAAATATTTCTATTTTAAATAAATGCTGTTCTTTTGAACTTTGTATACATTAAAGAATCCAGAAAAAAAGTTTCATGGTTTATATAAAAAAAAAGCAGCAAAACTGTTTTCAACCTTGAGAATAATGGAAATTTAAAAAAAAACATGCAATTCTTGAAACAATTTATGAAAATTCTAATGATAAATTCTAAGAACTTCATAAGAATATTTTTTTTAAAAAGTGCAGGTCTTTAAAAAAAAAATTTAAGTAAGGATGTTAAAAAACATGTAATTCTTAAAACAATTTCTAAAAAAAATACTTTTATTAAGCAAGGATGTAAGAAATTAATCAAAAGTGACAGTAAGACATTTATAAAAAATATTTCTATTTTAAATAAATGCTGTTCTTTTGAACTTTGTATACATTAAAGAATCCAGAAAAAAAGTTTCATGGTTTATATAAAAAAAAGCAGCAAAACTGTTTTCAACCTTGAGAATAATGGAAATTAAAAAAAAAAAAACATGCAATTCTTGAAACAATTTATGAAAATTCTAATGATAAATTCTAAGAACTTCATAAGAATATTTTTTTTTAAAAAAGTGCAGGTCTTTAAAAAAAAATTAAGTAAGGATGTTAAAAAACATGTAATTCTTAAAACAATTTCTAAAAAAAAATACTTTTATTAAGCAAGGATGTAATAAATTAATCAAAAGTGACAGTTAAGACATTTATAAAAATATTTCTATTTTAAATAAATGCTGTTCTTTTGAACTTTGTATACATTAAAGAATCCAGAAAAAGGTATCATGGTTTATAAAAAAAATAAAAAAGCAGCAAAACGGTTTAACTGTTCAGGACAAACATGAGACTCATGAACAACTATCACTTAAAAAAAACACAGCTGTGGATCATTCAGTATTAAAAATCAAGTTTATGTAAACTTAAATCGAGTTATTCTTGTCGTTTGATTCATGGCACAGAATTGACGTGTCTCATCTTTAATGACTGAACGCTTGCATAACCGTCATTTGTCTTCCTGAAATGCTGTTCATCAGCTCAGAAAACGCCGTCGTTTCCAAGCAACAGTTCACATAAAGATGACAGACTGGACTCTTTAACGCGCTGTATGGATCTTTATTTGTGTCAGGCAGCTGACATCTGCTGCAGGAAACCATTAAACACAAGCACAAAACTGTGTCAACACCACAACCGCCGCTTGAAAGATGTTTCCATCATTACAGATGAAAGGTGAAAATAATAAAAAGAGACCTGGGGATGAATGCTGTCTGTCTTCATGCTACTGTTGACAATAAAGCACAAACACATCTTAACGTGGGTTAAAGTACATCCCGATGTGAATGTTACAAAAAAACTGAACAGAAATATTTGCAGAAAGCACTTGGTGCTCAAAATGACCCTAAAATGCAAAATAATAAGTCTAATAAGGGATAAAAAAAAAGACTTGTTATCAAAAGCACAAACATAAAAAAAAGTACATTTAAAGTTGTAATCAGAGTAACGTTAACTCTCACTTTGTGAAAATTAAAATATTAATTACAATTAGAAAATGTTAAATTGAATGAAAATTAATTTATATTTAAGAGTATTTAATATATTTAAAATATGTCATTTATTTTTATAATATAAAAAATACATATTTAAATATAAAATATTTATATTTAAATGTGATATTTTTAAAAAAGTATTTACTTAGTTTTTCGTAAAACTTAGTTTAATATTCGTTTTATTTATCATAGATTCTTATAATTTGTATTAAATTAGCATTTTGTAAAATAATTATTTTTGTTACATTATTGTTTTAAATTGTTTGTTATTTGTAATAATGTTATTATTACATTGTATTATTTTTAATAATTATTATTGCTATTATATTTTAGAATAATGGTAATAATAATAATACTTATTTAATTTAATTTATTTTTATAATATAAATAATTATTATTTTTAATCTTTAAATATAAAATGTATATTTAAATATGTAATATTTTTTAAAGTATTTAATTAATATTGTTTTAAAATATTTTAATATTAGTTTTATTTTTCATAGATTTTTCATAATTTCTATTGCATTGTATCGTATTAGTTTTGTAATGTATTTTGTCATTTTTTTCAATTAATAAAATTTGAATCATTATTGTTTTATTATTGTATAAAATATTTATTTAAATATGTAATATTTTTTTAAAAAGTATTTAATTATTATTTTTTAATATTTTAATATTAGTTTTATTCATCATAGATTCTTATAATTTGTATAATATTTTCTTTTTGTAATGTATTTTGTAAAATAATTATTTTTTGTTACATTATTTTTTGAAATTGTTTGTTATTTGCAACAATTACTATTTACTGTAGTGCGATTTTTGGAGAATTGTGTGTCAGTTAGGGTTGACCTGCATAATAATAATAATAATTATTATTATTATTATTATTATTATTAATAATAAATTGTATTATACTTATAGTAATATTTATTATTGTTTAATTGTATTTTATTTCCTTATTACGAATTGTTGTTAGTATATGTAACCAGCAGCAATAAAAAATTAAATCAACTAAATTTAAATGTATTGTCCCCATTTTTTTATTTATTTATATACAATAGCAAGTGAGATTTTAATAATATTTTGACCTGAACTAGGAAATGACCCCAGTTTCCGTTTCAAAAATTTGGTCACCTAATTTTAGCTGCCACTTCAGGTATGTGTCTTTAAAAAATCACTAAAAAAGTCTTGCTGTATACCTCAAAAATTGCGTTGGCATAAAATTTTAGATGCACAAAAGCCCCTCTGGCTTTCTTCGGAAAATCTGGTTAGTGTTTTATCTTACTTTGGCTTTTAAGACATCAAATTTAATGTCATCCAGGATGTGCCTCACCCTCCTTCAGGGAAACACATACAATACTGTTTTTATACATGGCGCGACTGTTTGGGTGGATACCAGACGGTTTCCTGATCTCAGAAGGCATCGGTATCAAACTCACGTTTGATGTCTTTGTAGGCTGTTTATATCAGAGCCTTTTTCTGCTCTTCAAACACAGCCTCTGCTTTACAGGTTCATCTTCGAGTAGCCTTTCCGTGTGTTGGATCTGGGCTTTGCACAGGCCGTTCTAACCCAAAAGCGTGGCCTGGTTTTCCGACCTGTTCCTTATTATAGATCTACAGCCACCCTGCTTATGCTCTCGCTTCATGTGAATGGTTATTTTATGGTTATGGATGTTCCCTGCATTGCGCAAACCAGATTTCCCCTGGATAATTAAACATCAGTTGGCAGCTCCAAATCCAGACGTCCTGCCAATTTTGGATCGGGTACTTTTTTGTCATTTTGCGTTTGATGTCAAAAACTCGTCTCAACGTGCCCCTGCCGGTTCTGTAATATCAGGATATCCAACATTGTCTTACTGGCTGTAAGCCACGTCATTATTTTTTACTGGAAGTAAATTTGTACTCGTTTTATTACCTAGATCTACTGGCATTAGAAATATAGTCCACTAAAAATCTAAATTATGTCTTCGTTTTCCCACCCTTGAGTTGAGTTTGTTTCTTCTGTGGAACATAAAGAAGAATATTTTGAAGAATGTGGGTAACCAAACATTTAATAGTCCCCACTGACCTCCATTATGCAAATATAAAACACTATGAAAGTCAATGGGGATCAGAAACTGTTTGGCTACCCACATTCTTCAAAATAGAAGAATGAAACTGGTACATGTTTGGAACATCTTGTTGGTGAGTGATGACAAAAATAATGACAGAATTTTCATTTCTGGCCAAGTCTTACACCAATAATGTCTCCTCTTGGCTTAAGCAGCTGCCAAAAATGACTCTTTTGTCCTTACATGACCCACTGGATGGCAACACCCACATCCTCTTTTAGCAAAATATGTATTTTAAAAACAGATTACATTACTTAAATCTAAAAAAAAAAAATACACTGAGAGTGTTGGAGAAGATTCTTTGAACCTGTAGCTTGGCAAAAACTATTTAGCTACAAACAAAAACTACACGGACGTTACATGAATGGGAAATATGCTTTATGAAATCTATAAATATATCTGTAAACCCTGCTGAAAAAACAGCTAAAACCAGTCTAGGCTGGTTGGCTGGTCTTGGAAGTAGCTAAGACCAGCCTGGGAAAAAGGTTAACAATTGGTAAACATTTGTGAATTCCCAGTGTTTTACAGTAGCCTGGGAAAGTGGCCAAAACCCCTCTAAAACCAGCCTGCTGACCAGCTAAAACCAGCCAACCAGCCTAGGCTGGTTTTATCTGTTTTTTTTTTTTTTTCAGCAGGGAAACTATAATATTAAATAATAACGATTCAAAAAATGTATATTTTAATTAGGGCTGTATTTTTTGAATGAATTAGCAGCAAGCATCACATTCGAACAGGCCTACTCTGATACTCGATGCACAGTCATTTTTATAGCAATAATTTATATATCCGAGTGAAAAAAAAAACAAGAATTTGGAACTTGAACGTGAACTACGTGAACCTGACCTTCTAACGTTACAAAAGCTTGTACTAAAAGTGAGAGTGAATCGATTCCCTAGAAAGATTCGAACTTTCAAAACGCTCCTGCTGAGAGAACGAATCATTTAAGATGAAACGGTTCACTAGAATGATTCTCATTTTCCAACGCTGCATATGCTGTAATAAGGATAAGTGTTTAGGATGAACCAAATCCTTCTAATGACTGTCTGCTCTTCTTTGCAGATGATTACTGCTTTAAAATATTAGTTTGATTATTACCTAAATACACACTGCCCTCTAGTGGAGGCAGTTCATTACAATATGAACGTCTCCCACTTCAAAATACAAATAAAATCACTTGTGTAGATAAAAAATTGTCTTAATGTATAACTAAAGTACTAAAATGACTAAAACTACACTACCAGTCAAATGTTTAGAAGGTTTAGCAATGATGAGAACATCGTGTTTTTTGCTCACCAATCCTGTATTTATTTTTTTCAAGGTACAGCAAAAACAGCAACATTTTGAAATATTTTTACTATTTAAAATAACTGTTTTCTATATATATATTGAAAAATTAAATTCATTCCTGTGATTTCAAAGCTGATTTTTTTTTTGCATCATTACTGCAGTCACATGACCTTTCAGAAATCATTCTAATATTCTGTAGATGTTTTCAGATTTCTTTGATAAATAGAAAGTTCAGACAAACATACTTTATCTGAAATAGAAATATTTTGTAATATTATAGCCTAAATGTCTTTCATCATAACTTTTGATCAATTTAAAGCATCCTTGCTAAATAAAATTATTAATTTCCATAATTCCCCCCTCCCCAAAATATAAAATAAATAAAAAACCATTTGAATGGTATAGTGTACAATGTTACAAAAGCTTTTTATTTCAGATATATAAAAAAAGATTTGGGTCTTTCTGTTCATCAAAGAATCAGGAAAAAATGTACTCAACAGTTGTAAATATTGGTAACTATATCAATAAATTTTTCTTGAACAGTAAATCAGCATTAGAATGATTTCTGAAGGATCATGTGACACTGAAGTGATGCTGAAAATTCAGCTTTGATCACAGGAATAAATTACATTTTAAAATATATTCAAATAGAAAACAGGTATTATTAGGTATTATTTCAAAATTGTATTGTTTTTGCTGTACTTTGGATTAAATAAACTATAAAAAATAGAATAGACTTCTTTAAAAAAACAATAAAAATCTTACTGTTCAAAAACTTTTGACTGATAGTTTATCTGGCTAAAATTAAAAAATAAAGACAAAAAGACTATTTAATTTATTTTTTAAATGCAAAAAGCATATAACTTGAACTCCATAAACTGAAATTAAACCAAAAACCGAAAGTATAAATCTAAACGCTAATTAAAATAGTACATAAAACTACATAAACTAAAATTAAAATGAAAACTGAAAATAAAAAATTTAAATGCATAAATAAAAGCTAATTAAAACATCAATGCATACTAAAATAGTATATACAAAATAGTAAAATAACACAGATATGTTTGTCCCTCATGTTAAAATATACTGTAAGAAAAAAAAACGATGACTTTGAAGATCTGAACAATGAGGAAGTTTATTACAACAGAGTTTGAATGAACCCTGAACATCCTCAAATCAAGCCTTACATCCTGTTACAGTTTATCACCCCTAATAAAAGCTTTTGTTCTGTGGTCTCTATGTTAATGAACTCCAGACACCTTATTGTCTGTGCTGGCTCTCAGTTTCACACCTGTTCCCATTCGACATGAGCATTTGCTCAGGATGTGACCGTCTCAGATGCAGAGACAGTGAAACTGTTGACTTTATTGTTCTCTATGATAATTCAGCCATTTGGGAGAATGGGCATGTTCTAACACCTATCTACCCATCTACAAAACAATGGGTAAAACCTAAAAGAGGTTAACAATTGGTAGACATTTGTGAATTCCCATTGTTTTACAGTAGCAGTTAGTTTCTGTTGATGACTGACTGTAATGTGAAGTGTGTTATGCTGTCATACTTCTGCATCCAGATGAACTTCTCTAGAAGTGAAACAGCCATCGAGACAAAACAGTAGCTGTTGTGTTAACCTTATGTTGTTTGATATCAACCATAGGCGCAAAAACAGGAACCCTCTGGTTTAACAGTCTGATTGAACATATTTATGAGTCATGTAGATGAGTCATACAAGCAAAAATAGAAGAAAAAAAATACAGATTTAATCGTTTCGTTCTTAGTAATGTTTCTGAGTTGTTGTGGCGAACAGACCTTTGCGGGGGAAAGTCAATAGTCATAAAGAAATCCCTCAAAGCAACCCCTAACCTAATGTAAGGGTCAATCAAGGCTTTTCACACCGCTTTCCCTTGAGAACATGCAGAAATATTTCATAATGACACAGATTAATATACAGTATTGGTATACCGGCTATGGCCTTATATGACCCTGTAATGCATAGTCTGAAAAAGTAAATCAGTAAGATTATTACACATAAAATACATGTAAATATCTCCCAATAATATTTCTTAGTAAGATGACTTAAAGGTCCACTGAAGTGCTTTGAAACACGCAAAAATATTCTATAAGGTGTTTTCACAACATGTCATCAATCGGCCATATCGGCAGCACTGAGCATAAGCAATACCACTGAAGCGAACCAAACTCACATATTTAGCTGATTATTGCTGCTGAAAATGGTCAATTATTGTCATGTTTTGGGCTGTACTAATTGGTCAGACCAGGAAAAGCTTTTGGAGTACTATAGACTGACAAACATTATAGCAAATCAAGGAGAAGAGTGCGAAATACTGAGGAACAAAAGGCGTTTGTGGTTGGCCAAACTGAACCAGGATTTCCAGGGCAAGAATCTTGACAACATTTTGAGTTTGAGGTTAAAAAGTATATAAATTGTCCATTTTTTTTTAGAAAACAACTTCCAAGATGCAGACCCGTCCACTCTGTGGAACGCCTACGTTTACTTCACCATTTTGCAATAAAATCCTAATCTAATCATGAATAACTATATATTGTTGGAAAGGTCTAAGGCTCCTACATAGATATTTTACATTTTTTGGTTACAAATTATGTAGGAAAATTAATAGATTAATTTATGACAAGAGTGCACCTCAAAAATCTTTATAACAGGAGTTCTGACCTTTGTCATAAACAGACTTCCTTGTTGCCTTTTTCCCTATTACACTTTAGAAATCATAAGAAATGATATATCAGTTGAAAACTTAAGATCTCAAAATTCATTCTTTGAAAGCCATTTTAAAATCAGACATTGCATTAATATGAAAAATGGTCATCAACATCATATTACAATGAATTATGAAAAATTTAAGTTTGAATTCTTAATTTTCACGTCTCTGTTCAAAAATTGGAGTCACAGTTAAGGGATTAAATGGAACTTCAAAGGGCTCTAAATTATCTCAGCCGAGGAAGAAGGGACTTATCTAGTGAAATGTTGAAAAAAAAATGTTTAGATGCTCGTCTTGTCTAGCTCTGTGTGAACTATTTGTAGTCTGGTTCAAAACAGTAACACTCTTAAAAATAAAGGTGCTTTAAAAGGCAGTGATGCCATAGAAGAACCATTTTTGGTTCCACAAAGAACCATTCAGTCAAAGGTTCTTTAAAAATCTCTTTCTTACCTTTTTATAATCTGAAGAACCTTCTTTCACCACTAAGAACCTTTTGTGAAACAGAAAGGTTCTTCAGATGTTAAACGATCTTTATGGACCCATTTAGACAAAAAAGGTTCTTCTATGGCATTGTGAAGCACCTTTATTTTTAAGAGTGTAAGTCGAAAAACTCCCTTCTCATTTTCTCCTCCAGCTTCAAAATCGTCCTACATCGCTGCAGAAGTACTGACGCAGTGTTACAAAGTGAACATGCAAAGAAGACCAAATGCCCTTTACCAAAGAGTTAAAACAGCGATGTAGGGCGATTTTGAAGACGAGTATTAACTTTAACAAATTCAGATTTGTAACATTTTAATTATATTTTTCTACAAATGTATATATGGATAATCAAGTAAACAAAAGTTGCTTCAGTTCAGTAAAGTGTTTGTCTTTAAATATTGCTAAAAAGCTGTTCTTACATTACAGACCTTAGAGAGATTGATATAAAATATGATACATAGGCCTTATAGGGTCAGTTTACTGTATGGTCATGTCAGCATGACATCCGCATAAATCCGCACCTTTCGTGTTCTCTTGAAGTTATTTTACACTTTGATGTAATGCTTGCGATGTGTCATTTAGGATTTTTCAGTTTGTTTCAGAAAAGAAAGCTAGTTCCTCATGTGCATATGAAGTCCCACATTATCTTTAGGAAGTGAGAAAATGACTGAAAAATGCAACACAAATGAATCATACAAAAATTTACTTTCGAAAGGGAATTTTGTAAGATATATTTGTGCTATTTGTTGGATTTTCAAAACTGTACATTTTGACGTGATACCACTTTCACATCCTGCTTTTGTTACGTACAGACCTATAATTTATTACACAGCTCTCTGGAACATTTGATTCTGATTGGCTAAGATGTACCGGACTAATTTTCTTATCTTCAAGCTAATGTAAGCATGATAACACGGTGCCACATGACTGTGAATGTCTGTGAATGATCACTTATTCCAAGTTGACACCACTTTCCAGTTGAGTTTCCCCTGCGCCCCCTCGGTGCCGCCAACACAAGCGTGTTTGTTTTCTTGCTGTGGTTTGGTTTAGGAAAGAGCTTGATCTCCTGCAGACTCTCACCCAGTGGCGGCTGACAAACCACCAGTGCAGCAGTGCAGTAACGCATGCATAAGCCGCTCACACCTCTGTTTTCCTGCTGTGAAGCTGTGTCTGTGGTTGTTTATGTGGTTGTTTTGCTTCGTCCTTTTGAACTTCAACCTGTCCCACTTGTGATGCTGAGCAGGGGTGTTAAACCTAAATGACACCGCGGTTTGCCACACGGAACAGCACACTGCATCTGGGCCTTCACGTACAATTGGTCTCATCTCACCGACGGGGATACACCTCATGCAAACAACAGCTACTGCTTTATTTACTACTTGCCCTATTTATGATAATGCATAAGAGTTTCACCTCACCACGATTAACCTGCTTAAAAGTCAATTGCAAAAATAGAAATGCTGACCTTTTGTTGTGAAACTTCAAATCAAATGACAAGGATGATATGATTGCTGATTAGGCCTACTGATAATATTGTAATAATCAGCCTTTATTTATGACCATAATTTAAAAAATGCTGTAACCAATTAAACACATCTGTGTTAGTGTGTGCATAGTAGGTTTCTTCTTATTATGTATTATTTAATTATATATAATCATATTTTTTCCTTTTTATTATTTATATAAATATTATTATTTATACAGAAAATACTATATATATAATGATTCAATTATATATTATATAAATTATTTAACCGTACATACATACATACACACACACACACACACACATATATATATATATATATATATATTAGGGGTGGGCATAGATTAATTTTTTTAATCTAGATTAATCTAGATTAAATTTTGGAATTAATCTAGATTAATCTAGATTAAAATGGCTAATTTGAATTCTGCTGAAGGCATTCAGAATATGTGTGCTACCCAAATAATGACTTAAAGTCTTTGAGAATGGATCATAAAGCTCATGAAGCTGTTCTATGATAATTTGTTGATGAAAATAAATTATGTTCAATTAGATGTACTTGTGTTTACTAACTAACTAACAATGAAATTATTTTTTCTACCTATTAGATTGTGTTTTTTTTTAACGTCAACACCTACCCAGCCCATTACATGTTACACCGTACTTTTATTTTGACAGGTTGCCGAGAAGTTTCTGTGTCATACAGTATGATATGATGCTAGTTTTAGTGACACTCACAGCAGTTTGGGAGATTGAGTTTATCTGTTCATGTGAGATGCAAATGCCAAAAATTACCGGGAGCGTCACGTGGGTTTCAGTATGCGTGTAGTAAAAGCGCGTCTCCGCAATGCATACATATACAGCTAGGCAAACGGAACATATCGGATTCATATTAAAACGGTCTTTTTGCATTTCAGTTTTCACATACACTAGTCCATATCGCGATTTGAATTAAGTGACTGACCAACATTTGATTTATGAATCCAAAAAACGACGAATTTACGTGGCATTTCGCTATAGTAGATTCGGTTTTTATGAATGGAGGATGACGCGATCCCGTCTGTGTTTTGGCGGAGGAGACTTAAACGCGCGACCATATTCTACTACAGTCTTCGGTATACATCCGCGTTAAACTATCAAGGTGAAAGTCATCATAGCTTGCGTAGTTTAGACCCAGCTCCCAACCCAAATTTGAGAATAGATTAACGGCGATATTTTTTTTATCGCGCGATAAGAGTTTCACGTTAACGCAGCACGTTAACGCCGATAACGGCCCACCACTAATATATATATAATTTATAAAATAATATAACCAGATATATAATAATTATAGCTTATTATTATTAATTATTTCTATTTTAATATAATTAATTAAAATTAAATATTATATATATACACATTCTGTAAATATAGTAAAAAAATGTATTTTCTATTTTTACTATAATTATTTTTTCTATACATACATACATACATGCATAACACTATATATATATATATATATATATATATATATATATATATATATATATATATATATATATATATATATATATATATAAAAGCAGATATAATGTAATTTATACAATTTAAAAATATATATAAACAAATATAAGTATAATTAATTATTATTAATTATTTCTATTTTTTAAATATTAATTAAAAATATTAATTAAATATTACACACATGAATATGAATATTATTATTTCATTTTTTTTATATACTTAATTATAATTAAATATTATATACACATTGGATTTTAAATAGGAAAAAAATCTTTACTTATTTTTCAATTTTTTATCAAATTATTTGTCTTTTTTCTATACATACATGTATGTGTATATATATATATATATATATATATATATATATATATATATATATATATATATATTTTTTTTTTTTTTTTTTTTTTTTTTATTAAATATTATATATACACACACATTTTAAATATATTCTTTACTTATTTTTAATTTTTACTATAATTATTTTTCAATTTGTTTCTATATATCCATTATTTATTTACTTATTAAACATTATTGATGGCCATTACTCAATTTAACCCAATTAATCCTAAACCACCTAAAACATTATTTTAAAGTGAAAAATAATTGTCAATCATTTTGTTTATGTTATATGTTTTCCGCCCACAATCGTGACGTCACAATGGCCTGCCCGTGACGCACGCTGAGTGTGCGCTGCAGAGGCGCTAGTGAGTTAAGCATCATTGGAACACGGCAGAAATGTCAGGCATTGTTTATTTTGCGTGCTTCGGCAGCTCGTTCAAACGCTGAAAATATTCGTATCGTTTACTATTAACCACCGGAATACACTAGTTCTGCTTTTCACGGACTCTGTTAGTCATCGTCAGGCGCTCAAGTCACTGTCGTCCTTTAAGAAAGGTGTGATAACATGGTGTTATTTGTATAGTGTGAGGTGTACGCGCGTCCAAGGAGCTCCAGGAGGACTGTGTATATATTTAAATCAGCGTATTTTAATATTTATCCATCTGCTCGATACAGTAAGTGTTATATTCCACTGACAGCTTATAATTTTGCAATTTACCGCCGTCGGAGATTCGAGGCGCGTTGCTTCCCTATATCGGGAGCGAGCTTTGACGCTTGGATAAGCTTCAGGACGGCGACTCCATACTGGACCACGTATTTAAGATTTGTTTGATGTCCTCGTGAGGAAACCGAGCTGAAGATGTGGGTGAACCCTGAGGAGGTGTTGCTGGCCAGCGCGTTATGGATGACAGAGAGAGCGAATCCCTATTTCATCCTGCAGAAGAGAAAGGGCCATGGAGACGGAGGAGGAGGACTCGCGGGTAAAGACATGATTTCTGAATGAACCGCGTACGCGGTCGTGTTGTTTATGATGATGACAGGTTATGTACAGGTGTGTTCATTCATGCAAGGTCAGGTGGACGCGTGCTGATGTTGGTCACGCCGCGTACGCGGAGACGCACCTGTGCGCGCCCTCGTGCCTGTGCGTAAACATCACCGACAAAAAATGGTCTAGGATTTACTTTGAAACAATTTTCATTGAGGAATTGTTAGTCATTTTTTTAAATAACTCAGACAACTACAAAGACACAGCAAGTAACACATAATCGTAACATAATCGTTGTATTGTTTACAACTTCGAACTAGCATCTTTTATTAGTATTTTCCTAACTTAATGCAAATTTTCAATTACTAAGTATGTTTGAAAATTGAAAATATTACAATGCATTTTAATATTTGTGATCCTGGACTACAAAACCAGTCGTGTGTAGCAAAAAATCATTAGGATATAGAGTAAAGAAAAATACTCCATGAAGATGTTTTGTCAATTTTATACTGTAAATATATCAAAATGGAATTTATTGATTAGTAATATGCATTGCTGATAACTTCATTTGAACAATTTTAAATGGCATTTTCTCAATATTTTGATGTTTTCACACCCTTAGATTCCAGATTTTCAAATAGTTTTCAAATATCGTGGCCAAATATTGTCCTGTTGAATTAAACAGAAAGAATTAAATAGTATATTCTTGTTAAATGTAGGTACTCTAATAATCCTTGTTTTGTTTACAACTTCAAACTAGCATCTTTTTCAGTGATATGATTTGAACGGAGTATGTATTTTCTAATATATTTATTTTTAGTAATTTTCCAACTTAATACAAATGTTCAATACTAATTATGTTTGAAATTTGAAGATATTACCATATTATACATTTTAATATTTGTGAGCCTGGACCACATAACCAGTCTTAAGTAGCCTGGGTATATTTGTAGCAATAGCCAAAAATGCATTGTATGGGTGAAAATGATTTTTTTTTTTATGCCAAATATCATTAGGATATTAAGTAAATATCTAAATGTTCCATGAAGATATTTTGTAAATTTCCTACCATAAATATATCGAAACTTTTTTTTTTTCATTAGTAATATACATTGCTAAAACTTCATGATTTGAACAACTTTACAGAAAGAATTAAATAGTATTTTCTTGTTAAACGTAGGTATTCTAATAATCTTTGTTTAGTTTAAAACCTCGAATTAGCATTTTTTTTCTCAGTAATGTGATTATATATTTTCCATTATATTGTTTGTTTTTTCATATTTTCCCAACTTAATACATTTTTCTGATTATCAGTTAAGTTTAAAATTTGAAAATCACACAATGAATAGTAATATTTTGTACTTAAAATACTACTTTTGGCTGTAATGACATGCAAGTTTCATGCAACTTGCTGATTCATGTTATCCAGTGTTATATGGCCATTTGTGCAAAGACATTCATGTTTCAATTAGATGAGATAAACCAGTAAATATTTTCCAATATTTTTATTTAGTATCTTTTAGTATTTTCCCTACTTAATACATATTTTCAATTAACAATTATGTTTGAAATTTAAAAAATGTACAATACATTTGAATATTTTGCATTCATAATGTCTACTTCTGGCTGTAGTGACATGCAAGTTTGTTCAAAACTTGCTGATTCCTGTTATCCAGCGTTATGTGACCATTTGTACAAAGAAGTTTGTGTTTCGAATTCGAAACTTTGAAAATGTTTACATTAGATGTTGAATGGACATTACAAAGAAGAATAAATAGAAAGTTTCATTTAGTTCTACAGAGTTGCCTGCTGAATACCATGACTGACCGATCAGAACCAGAAATTCTCGGTATACTTAATGATTGTGTGTATGTATGATATTGTGCATAATATAGGCTCACGTGGATTTATACAGCTTCATGATCATATTATTTCCATCACTGCTGTGAACAGGCCATGCAGAGATGTGTATGGTGCTGCATTCAAGCACCACAGAAATGGCTCATTATTGTTTCTGTGGGATGGTTTTAATGTGACCGTGGTTGACCGATGGGGATTTTTCAGTGGCTGATACTGATATCTAGAGATCAGGTTGACTGATGATTAGGAAAATTGATGAAATTAACATTCATTTTCGTGTTGTTAGATTTAGCGCTGTTACACAACCTAAATATTGATTTGACAACATCAAAATGGCCACATATGACCCTGGACCACAAAATCGATCAATTTTTTTAAATAAAAAATTTGACGTTTTTTGAATAATAAGCTTTCCATTGATGTCTGGTTTGTTAGGATGGGACAATATTTTGCTGAGATACAGCTATTTGAAAAATCTGGAATCTGAGGATGCAAATAAATCAAAATATTGAGAAAATCACCTCTAAAAGTTGTACGAATGAAGTTCTTAGAATCTTACAAATCAAAAATTAAGTTTTTATATATTTACGGTAGGAAGTTTACAAAATGTCTTCATGGAACATGACCTTTACTTAATATCAGAATGATTTTTGGCATATAATGGCAAAAATTGGTGATAATTGTGACCCATACAATGTATTGTTGGCTATTGCTACAAATATACCCGTACTACTTACAATTGGTTTTGTGGTCCAGGGTCACAAATATTGGCCAGTTAATCAGCGTGGTATGAAATATGCATTAAGTAACCTAATATTCAATCCATCTAGTGAATTATTAGTGACCAAAGAGGCTCAATAAAGTTTAGTTTGTTCTCAATGCCTTAGAATGGGAAGCTGAGTTGGTTTGGTGTTGTGAAATTGTTTTATTGACCTCACCTGGTGGCTCAAAGTGTATTTATAGCTGGACGTGCTGTATGTGTGGCGTTCGCCTCTTTATCTCTGACTGAAAGAAATCGTGATGGAGCCTTGAAGGGAGTTCTTGAAAAATAATGTGTTTGCGGATTGAATAGCAGAGATCAACACTGTAAAGCCAAAAAACGTTGCCGGTATTTGTGCGTCCCCCCTCTTTGTGTCTGTCAGTGTGTGAAAAGACAGACACAAAGCGTACACTAGCGAGGGAAGATGATGTCATTGTTACATAAATGTGTGAGCTGTGTGCCAGTGAGAGTCGGTGAGCCTGGCACGGCCCAGCAGACTGACCCGCAGAGTCTTGGGTAGCCGGCGTTCAGCCAAATGTACTACAAAAATCCAATGTATATATTCAGTATGTTTACTTACGTTAAACTGACGTTTTTTTTTACGTGAATTTTTACCAAAAGTGGAATGCACAAAGACAATATAGTTGTGCATGATCATTATATGGTTTTCAAAACATTCTTTGCATTTACTGCACACTGTAGGTCCATCGAATTTGAACAGAAATTAGACCTCTTTAAAGGTATACTTCTGAGAAAATGACAATTCTGTCATCAATTACTCACCCACATGTCGTTCCAAACTCGCAAGACCTTTGTTCATCTTCAGAAAAATTAGAATTAGAAATTAGAATATTTTTGATGAAATTTAAGATCTTTCTGACCCTGCAGACAGCAATGCACCAAATTTTGTGCACAAAAAGTATTCTTGTAGCTTTATAAGATTGCATTTGAACCACTGATGTCTCATGGATGGACTATTTTAATGAAGTCCTTACTACCTTTCTGGGCCTTGAACGTAGTAGTTGTGTTGCTGTCTATGCAGGGTCAGAAAACTTCATTTCATCTGTGAGAACAAATGGAGACGTTTGTTTTGGTATTAACACCTAAATCTTACCAGAATATTCTCCCACGTGTCTCCTCTAGAGATCTCAACATGGTCTCAAAATGCACTCAGGTTTTTTGTCATCAGATTCTTCCAAGGAAATCTTTGAGCTCTGATCTCTATATTATTTTTATAGCTTTGTAATCAACAGCTGACTAATTTGTGTCTGTTTTTGAGGCACAAATGTTTTGTAAGAAATTTTTAACAAAAGTGGAATGGACAAAGACAATATATTTGTGCATTGTTATTAAATTGTTTTTTTTTTAAAACATTATTCTTTGCGTTTACTGCATACTGTGGGTCCATCTACCCATAAGACCTTTGTTCATCTCCAGAACACAAATAAAGATATTTGTGATGAAATTTGAGAGCTTTTCCACCCTGCAGACAGCAACGCACCACATTCAAGGCTCAGAAAAGTAGTAAGGACATACTTTTGTACACAAAAAAGTATTTTTACAGCTTCATAAGATTACGTTTGAACCACTGATGGTCACAGGGACTATTTTAATAAAGTTCTTACTACCTTTCTGGGCCTTGAACTTAGTAGTTGTGTTGCTGTCTATGCAGGGTCAGAAAACTCTCGGATTTCATCTTCGAGAACAAATAGAGGCTTTTGTTTTGGTATTAATACCTGAATCTTACCAGAATATTCTCCCACATGTCTCCTCTAGAGATCTCAACATGGTCTCATAATGCACTCAGGTTTTTTGTCATCAGAATCTTCATTGAGCTCTGATCTCTGTATTATTTTATAGCTTTATAATCAACAGCTGACTTTTTTCATGAGAAACATTTGAGACAACATTTGAGACAAAGTTGATGCTAAAGTGATAAATGCTTTAAAAATGGTTGTGAATTATGAAAGAGCAACCTTTCAGCAATCAAACTCGAGGTAGTGCATTTAAAAGCCTATGTAAACATACTATCAATTTGTTCATTAAGAGGTTGACCAATAATCGGTTTTACCGATATTTCCCCTGGTATTTATGCATATTCAATAAACATTTATCGGTTTAATATCGGATCCACCGATTATTGGAGAATTGTGTGCAAGACTGTCATTATGAACCTGTGCACAGGTAAAATAACTTGCTTTGCTATAATTTTACACTTTTTTAACATAGCTGCCAATAATGCACAAATGAGGTGCATTACATAAGTGCTTTATATGTATTTTAAGCTTGGAGTCAAGAAATGGGTCAGATCATGTTCCAAAGACATAACTTTACATAAATTAAATAAAACAGGCTTGAATGAATGCAAAGAATGATCTCTGTATTGTTTCAATAGCTCTGTGATCAGCGGCCGACTCATTTGTGTCTGTTTTTGAGGCATTTTGAGAAACAAAATAATACTTAAGCAATAAATGCTTTAAAAAAATTGTTGTGCGCTAATAAAGAGCGATCTTTGAGCAATCAGTTTGTAGGTAATACATTTAAAAAATCATAAAACAAAAAACATACTTTGTATTCATGAAGACATCCAGAACAGTTGCAAGAGATTGACTGATAAAAGATTTACCGATATTTCCCCAGATATTTATGCATCTTTCCGTAATTGGTTTTGTTATGTCAGATCCACCAATAAATGGAAATTTGCATGCAAGACCACAATTACAAACCTGTTCACAGCTAAACTAACTTGTTTTTCTTAAATTAATAAACTTTGTTAAACTCAGCTGCCATTATGCAATTGAGGTGCGTTACAAAAACAATTGATATGTAGTTTAAGCTTTACACTACAAAAAAGTGAATTAATCTGTCAAATTATGTCCCAAATACGTAACTTTACATAAATGAAATAAAACAGGCTTATATCAATATCGCTTATAAAAAAAAAATCAATGTCAGTCAGTCTCTAATTTTCATCCATTAATATCCATAGGCCAGAGGTCTTCATGCATGTTTTTTGGCCATTCAATACAGTTGTATCAGGTTGATGCCATTCAGGAGAATATTGATTTAGTCTATGTGCTGGTAAGGCTGTTTTTTTGTCAGAGCGGAGATGAATTCAATTGAGGGCAGAACAGTCTATATTTAGAATGAGAAAAGACAACAATGAAATGTTCCTCCCACAACTCCTCATCCAAGCATCCTAACAAGACTCACAAGAATCGCAGGACAGATTGAATTGTGTTCATAGGATTCACATATATGCCAGCCAGGAAACACAAGCATGTAGATAAAAGGCTATGTAGTGTATTACACCCCACCACATTGGTCAGAATGTGCAGTGTACAACAGAGCACTATGCATGCAATGCAATGCAATGGATTGAATATGCAGAAGTTTTATTTTTTATAAACCCAATAACTAGACTCCACTTGCTAAATCAAACGTTCACAATGACGTCTTGTGACATCGATGTAGAATACTGTTGTTGAAGCATTTATTATTGTTTTATATTTTTACAAATAGCAGGCAGTGTGCAGAACAAACTGCAATTCACTAGTTTGCAATTTGACTGACATTTTGACCAATAGATGATCTAAACATCACAGTTTGACCTCTTAACTCAATACGAAGAGTATGAACTTCCAGTGTTACTTCCTTTTTTAAAGAAGTCTCTTCTGCTCACCAAACCTGCATTTATTTGATCTGAAGTACAGCAAAAGCTGTAATATTTTGAAATATTTTTACAATTTAAAATAACTTTTTTTCTATTTCAATATATTTTAAAATGTAATTTAATTCTGTGATCAAAGCTGAATTTTAGCATCTTTACTCCTGTCATGATCATTTAGAAATTACTACTTTTATTTAGCAAGGATGCTTTAAATGGATCAAAAGTGATGATAAAGACATTTATTATGTTACAAAATATTTCTGTTTCAGATAAATTTCTATTCATTAAAGAAACCTGAGAAAATTCTACTCAGCTGTTTTCAACATAATAATAATAATTTTCTGAGCAGCAAATCAGAATATTAGAATGATTTCTGGAGGATCATGTGACTGGAGTAATGATGCAAAAATTTCAGCTTTGAAATCACAGGAATAAATTACATTTGAAAATGTATTCAGATAGAAAGCAGTTATTTTGAAGTAATACAAATATTTCAAAATTTTGCTGTTTTTGCTGTACTTCTGATCAAATAAATGCAGGCTTTGTGAGCAAAAGAGACTTTTGTATTTGTATTGGCTTCTGTTTTGTATATATTTTCAAACCATAGAGAATGATCTTATATCCTGTTTCTCGTATTCATTGTTAAGTGTGAAGTGATTTCACATGATGGAAATCTAGTGTGATTCCACCTCAATATAAAATAGAAAGTGTTAACCAACATTGCTACTGTGTAACAGTGTGAATTTAAGCCGTAGTGTGTGAATATTAATTCTGGCAGGCGTTGCTTGAAAACCTTTTGGGACTGTCCAGTCAAGCAGTTTAATTAATATTCACAATCCAAGAATAGAATATTTAATGTTTATTGCAGAAGAAATTTGTTTCATATAGTTGAATGTGTTTGTGTTATTAATCTATCAATAATTTAAAGTTTTTTTTCTGAAATGCATAAATATAATATGAGGCTTAATGAATGCTATGTTGTAAAATATGCCAAGTATTTGACAGTACGAGGCTATCGTTTCGTTTCAAAGAAACTGGAAATACTGGAACTAGAGACGGTTTATCAAAGAATGAACTGAATGTTGTTGATGTGCACGTAGGCTCCTCAGCATAGCGCTCATCACTGGCATCTCTGCCACTGAATAGATCATGTGACCCTTACAGTATTCTCCAGTCTCTGCTCTCTTGTTTCGCAACCAAGGAAACCGTGGCTCATCCGAGCATATGAAAGCAGGAACGGAAAGTCATGTGTTCAGGAGGGGGGTGTTATTGCACTTACGAGTTCCAGAAGAAACAGGAAGCCAGATTTGTTTGGAGGATCCTGATTCACACATTCAACTTTGGCAAAATCTGTGGTGTCAAAAGATATATTTTACTTTCCTAATGCATTCATCAGTTATTCCAAATGAACGTTCTCTAGTTCTCGAATCCCATTTTTGCTTGTGCATTTTGAAACTGGCTGAACCTGCCCAGCCCGCATTGGGTTGTGAAAGCGTTTTTTCGGTTTTGGGAGAAGGTGTGCTGGAGATGAAGAGCTCCTCCTCTGATCTGCAGGTTTTGCAGACGTCTGATGCTTTGAAAGCAATTCCAACACATTCTCACCCTGCGGCAGCGCTAATGCTCCTCAGGTAGAGTCTTCAAAGCTGTTAACAGCGTTTGCAGGCTTGCCCAAGGGGGTTTACAACAGCAGCCTTTGAGGATTCATGTTTTTTGGTTATTTGTTTGTTTTATTGCAACTGACCCAATCTACATGTAGTAAGAGATAAACTATACTTTTTGAAGTTTCCGTCTTTTGAACACTGACTACCTTTTGAAAGCTTGGTGTCTGTAAGATTTTATTTTATTGTTTTGAAAGACGTTATATCTGCAAACCAAAGCGGCATATACTGTATTTGATTTAAAAAAAATATAGTAAAAACTGTAAAATTGTGAAATATTATTACTGTTTTAAATAACTGTTTTATATTTGAATATATTTTAAAATTAAATTTATTTCTGTGATGCAAAGCTGAATTTTCAGCATCATTACTTCAGTCTTCAGTGTCACATGATCCTTCAGAAATCATTCTAATATGCTGATTTCTGCTCAAAAATATTTGTGGAAACTGATACATTTGTTCAGGATTCATTGAATATCAGGATTTATGCATTTATTTAAAATAGAATCTTTTGTAAGATTATAAATATGTTTACTGTCAATTTTGATCAATTTAATGCATCTTTGATGAATAAAAAATATCTATTTTTAATATATTTATTGCTATTAACTCTACATAACAAAAATAGGTAGTTACAATGACAGACTTATAGCATAAATGCTCATGTAAATTCACATGCAACGGTCAACAGGCAAAAAAATAAAAATAAATCTAATATATACATACATTTACAAAAATATATACACGCAAATACTAAAATACACATAAATAAAAATAATTAAACAATTAAATTAATAAATATATATATGTTGTATCGGTACATCCCTGTTTCTAATTATTATCAATATTTAAAACAGTATATTTATTTCAGGATTCTTTGATGAATAGAAAGATCCAAAAACCAGCATTTATCTAAAAATAAAAAGGTTTTGTAATATTATACACTGTACCATTCAAAAGCTTGGAGTCCGTATTTTTTCCTTTAATTAAAGACATTAAGAATGTTAGAAGATTTCTATTTCAGATCAATGCTGTTCTTTTAAACAGTCTGTTCATTAAAAAACCTGAAAAAAAAATCATACTATATTTTTAACATAATAATAAATGTATTTTGAGCAGCAAATCATCAGCATATTAGAATGATTTCTGAAGGATCATGTGACACTGAAGACTGGAGTAATGATGCTAAAAAATTAGCTTTGAAATCATGGGGAAAAAATACATTTTAAAATATATTCAAATAGAAAACAGTTATCTTAGATAGTAAACCTATTTCAACATTTTACTCTTTTTGCTGTACTTTAACCCCAAAAAATATTTTATTATCTCATCAAGTGTATCCTATTTGTGTTCTTTTTTCTAAAACTATTTAGTAATTTCTTTAAGAAATCTAAGTGACCCTAAACTTGTAAATGGTATTAAATAAAAACATTTTTTTTTTTTTCACTGAATTGGTTTAAAATTTGATACTTATATCCCCGGTTTCTTAAACAAGGCTTAAGCCTAGTCCTAGACTAAAATGTTAATCTGAGCTGTTTCAACTGAAAGAAACTTGCACTGATTGATCTATATATAAATATATCAGTGCCTTTGTTTTGTCTTTAGATGCATACCAATGATGTTTTTTTTCTAAGGCATGTTTATAAAAATTACTTAAATGTGCTAATTGAACAATGGTCTAATCCTGGCTTAGTCAAAGCCCTGTCTGTGAAACCAGGCCATAATGATTCATTATTATTATTATTATTATTATTATTATTATTATTTGATCAGAGAAAATCATTTTGACCAAACAGCTGTAGATTTCGATAAGAGAATGAAATAATTTAATGCAAAAAATAAAATAAATCGCTTTATTGGAACAGTTTGAGCTGATTCACTTACCAAGTGTAATGGCAGTTATGCTGGCAAACCATAAATAAGGAACCGTATTAAATCATCATTTTCATAATGTTCTCATAACTGTCCCAAGACAAGGATCACAAGATCGCAACACAAGCCTACCAATGTGGTCATTAGGAAACATAATATTTTGCAACAGAGTCACTTTTATAGCAAAACTAAAATGAAAAACACAAGCCATTTAATAAATCTAACTAATCTTAACATCTGAAATTTGAACTTCAGTTGAAATTTTAAATGCTTTTGAAAATGTCAATGTGAACTTATTTTCTTAGGTCATGATTCATTTAGTCTGTTTTAAGCTACTGCTATCCAGTCATCATTCTGAACATGTGTTGTCTGTTGTCTCTCAGGTCTGCTGGTTGGTACCCTTGATGTTGTGCTGGACTCGAGCGCCCGTGTGGCCCCATACAGGATTCTCTACCAGACCCCAGATTCCCTGGTTTACTGGACCATTGCCCACGGTAACATACTGCCTCCGAACCCCCGCCGCCTCCCGTTCTGGAATATTCCCTCTCGTTCCGCATGCTCCCTGATGGCCGCTCTCTGCCGGAGCATTACCTCATGCCCTAGTGCCTCTAAAGTGCAATCTGAAGTCAGAAATCAATGTCCACTTGTCTTTCAAATGCTGCCCGGATAACATGATGTTCACTCTCTGTCTCCGCTTTTAAACTTCAGTTTAGGGCATTCAAAACTTCAATGTAGGAATCAATGTGTTAGCAAAGCCGATGTTTGTTAGGAATTGGTATTTGTGCTGGAATACAAAGAGTCTGCTGATGGAGGAAAGTGTGGTTGATGTGCAATTAAGAGCACTTATGATGAGAGCAGCTCTGCTTAGAGTAACAGTGAATTTAAACACACTGAAACCAGTTCTGCTATAGCGTTTTTACTATAGAAGATATATTTTGCGCAGGTCTACTTTATTCTGATTGCATGTGAGGAAATATAGAATTAGTTGTCGCAACACTAAAAATTTAGTAGTTGGCGCAATACATTTCTCTACAATTTTCAGTAAAGATTCTCAGTATCAGTTTCACAACTATTGTTTTTGCAAAATAATTTTTTAGTGGTGAGATATTACTTTATTTGTATTTTTTTTTTTTAATAATATTTTATTTTATTTTATTTTTATAAATCTGAATACAAATGCATTTATTTAAATATTAGTCCAAATTAATAATTCTAAAAAGGCTAAAAGGCTAAAAAGCATTTTTTAATTATTATTTTTTTATAATCCTAGGATGCATTTACAGTGCATTGAGGCTGATGTTAAAGTAAATGACTAAATAAATGTATCACTAATGTAATAATTTAATTTTATAAAAAAATGAATTCAGTGTTTTTACTAAAATGTAATATTACATTTATATAAAATAAAATAATATTAAGATTAAATTTAACATTTATTGTAAATCGTTGGTTGTCAGACATTTTTAACAACAAGTATTTTTAATTAGTTAATTCAAATTAGAATTTAATTATTTAATATGTGTGTGTGTGTGTGTGTGTATGTGTGTATATATATATATTAGGGCCGGGACTTTAACGCGTTAATTTAGATTAATTAATTACACAAAAATAACGCGTTAAATTTTTTTAACGCATTTTAATCGCACTTAATTTTGCACCGCGGAACGTTTCTCACTGGATGAGTTTCAGCGGACCGATTATACTGGAGCACCAACTAGCGTTTAGACGAAGGATTGCGCATATCACCGCAGCACATCGAGCCTCAAGTATCACCTCAATGCTTTTACAGAAGGTCTACCTACCTATAGGGTACCTGAATTTCTGAAATGTAGGCTAGTATATTTCTAAATATCCCAGTGTTTCCCTTACCATTATCTTAGGGGGGCGCGTTTACAATGTCTCCTCCAAGGAAACACGGACTGGATCGCGGACTCCATTCATAAAAACCGAATTTACTATAGCGCGGAATGCCACGTAAATTCATCGATTTTTGGATTGATAAATCAAAAGTTCGTCTGTCACTTAATTCAAATCGCGATATGGACTAGTGTCTGTAAAAACTGAAATACAAAAAGACCGTTTTAATAGGAATCCTGCATGTACCGTTTGCCTCTGTATGTTAGAATGGCAGAGACGCGTTTTTTTTTTTTACTGCACGTGTGATGCTCCCGTTAATTTTTGGCATTTGCATCTCACATGAACAGATAGACTCAATCTCCAAAGCTACTGTCAGTGTCACTTTTACCGTTTCATTTGAGAAAACTAGCATCATATCATACTTTACACACAGAAACTTCACGGCAACCTGTCAAAATAAAAGTACGGTTTAACATGAAACAGAACAATATTCCTATTTAAATAATTGACAAAAAACAATATATATGATAAAAAATAAATATAACAACAAGATTAACCACTTAATTGTGGAAAAAAATACTACGATTATTATTTAGATGTTAAATTATTATTATTTATTGATTTTAACAGCAAACATCTGTTTGTTTGCCAAAAATTAAAAAGGTTTATTTTTCATTTGATTAAAAATAAATAAATGTTTATGCTTTCATTTGATTATGAGAAAAATTAAAACACAAGAATTTCTTAAAAAAAAAAAAAAAAAAAATAGCAAAAGATTGTAAAGCCCTATTGTTCAAAATGTTAAAATAGAGAGTTTTGAAATTATTTTTTCACTGAAATAAATGTTTTCGTTATTACACAAAGTAGGGTAAAATACCGAGAGAAAAAAAGTATGGAAACCTAGGGGAAACACTGTATCCTATAGACCTTTTTCCTGAGTAAACGATGAGCGCCGCCATTACGAATTCTAACGTCAGATTGAATGCTTTTCTTTTCCGGTTTCCATAGGAACTCATTCAAATAGCGTCCATCTGTTTTTAATGTAGCTAACGTCCGCTGCTTCGTGTCATCTACACACTCAATAAAGTGAGGCACTGACAAATGACGGTCATTGCGACATTGCCAAGAGATGGCGCTATGGAGCCATGTGCTTTTTAAAAACATTTGAATAGGTTTAACATTAGTTTATTAGCTCGGAATATACCCTAATTTGACTAGAAACAATGCAGACCGGAAATGCAAAGCATTCTTTCAGTTAAGAGCCGGACTTACTTCCGTGTTCAGGAAAAAGGTCTATTGCTACACTTAATGGCAATATTGCACTGGTCTGTTGGACTTGGTTGAACAAAAATAAACAATATTTTGTTGCTTAAGTTTATGTATTCAGTCATTATTCAATGGTATACTAAAAATCCATATGAAAAAACTTACTTCTCACTGTTCTCAGGTCAAATATTTATATGCGATTAAAATGCGATTAATTTCGATTAATTAATTACAAAGCCTCTAATTAATTAGATTAATTTTTTTAATCGAGTCCCGGCCCTAATATATATATATATATATACATATTTATAAATTATTATTATTTTTTTTTTACATTTTTTAAATAATCCTAGGCTGCATTTATAGTGCATTAATACAATGAGACTGATGTAAGCAAGCAAATGTATAAATATATAAATAATGTAATAATATATTATTAATTATAAATTATTAAATAATTAATTAATTTAATTATATGTGTCTGTATATGTGTGTATGTGTGTGTGTGTATATATATATATATATATATATTAGTGGTGGGCATAGATTAATTTTTTTAATCTAGATTAATCTAGATTAAATCTTGAAATTAATCTAGATTAATCTAGATTAAAATGGCTAATTTAAATTCTGCTGAAGGCATTCAGAATATGTGTGCTACCCAAATAATGACTAAAAGTAAGTCTTTGAGAACGGGTTTCTCAAGCCAGGTGGCGCATTAGACCAGGCGATCATCTCCTGTTTCCAAAATGCATTACAAACTGCTTGACAATTGCATTTACAACACAATTAACTATACAAACTTGTGTAACCAAGTACTTCTGCGCAAAAGGCTGTACGACGTGCGCGTTCCCGTAAAATACACAGGCGCGCGGGTATGGATAGCCTATCTGCGTGCATAGTCTTCCAATAAACTGCGTTGCTTTTAGAAGCGTCAATTCAGTTGTTGCATATAGTTTAATGTCTTTATTTTGGGATTATCAAAGTAAATTATAACTCAAATTTGAGATTTTACTGGGCCACAGCAGATTTTCACTGGGGCACGTGCCCCAGTAAAAAGGGTCTAGCAACGCACGCACCTGCCCTGAAGCGGCTTCATAGCTGCATCCATGTCTGCGCGTCTCATTTGATGTGGTAATTTCACAGAAGTTGAAGACTCGTTCTCGCCCCCTACAGTGCAATTCAACTAGATATACGTCATCCGCGCTAAAATATCAAGGTGAAAGTCATCATATCTTGCGTAGTTTAGACCCAGCTCCCAACCCAACTTTGAGAATAGATTAACGGCGATATTTTTTTTATCGCGCGATATGAGTCTCACGTTAACGCAGCACGTTAACGCCGATAACGGCCCACCACTAATATATATATATATATATATATAAAATAGTAAAAATAAATACATACAGAATTAGTGCTGTTCAAATGTTTTTTTTTATATATAAATCTGAATACAAATGCATTTATTTAAATATTAGTGCAAATTAATAATTCTAACTACATAATATATTAAAACAGTAATTTCAAGTAAGCATTGCTTTAAAAAGAGAAATACACATTCAGTAATAAAATGAAAAAGCAAAGAATCCTAGCGTCCAGCCCCAGACTAGAACATTATGTGTGAAGCCAAAAGAGAGCGCTGGCTTCCCAGAGGAGCGGAGAGTGCTCTGTTTCTGAGCTAATCTGGTTTGCAGGCAACAGCGAATGCTGGTTCATATTTCACAAGCTGTTACTTTTCTAGCTGCAAGCCATTTGGTAAATCTCTTTATTTAAGGCGAGAGACCTGTTTGCCTTCGCTGAGATGTGCATATGTTTTATGAAAAGGCTTCAGCATGACTCCACATAGGCACTTTTTTTTTTACAGTGCATCAATATTTTGAGACTGATGCTACAATAATCAACTAAATAAATGTATAAGTATAGTAAAAAAAAAAAAAACAAAAAAAAAACGAATATATATATATATATATATATATATATATATATTTTTTTTTTTTTTTAATTTACTATATAATATTACTATTTTTATGTATTATTTAAAAATATATTTTTGGTTGTCATTATAAACAACATTATACACAGCATTATAAACCTCTAAATGTACTAAATGTTTAGTATCAAATTTATATGTAGAAATATTATTGTGAAATAAAATAAACATATTATTTAAAAAATAATATTAATATTAAACATGCAATTTATTAATAATATTACTATTTTTATTTGTTATTAAAATATATTTTTGTTTGTCAGACTCAAACAAGTAAATTAATTAAATGTTTTACTAATATTTAATATTACATTTACATTTATTAAATATATATATATATATATATATATATATAAATAAATAAGATTAAATTTAACATTAATTAACTAAAATTAATTTAATTAGTTAATTAGAATTGAATTATTGAATTATACATTTAATATAATTTATACATTGTTATAAAAAATAATATTTTCAGTCAGTTGGAGTCAGTATAATTGTTTGTTTGTTTGTTTGTTTGTTTGTTTGTTTAAGAAATATTTAAATTAATACTTTTTTAGCAAGGATGCTTTAAATTGACCAAAAAATGCTGTTCT
The DNA here is from genome assembly GCF_049309525.1 of Garra rufa. Lineage (NCBI taxonomy): Eukaryota > Metazoa > Chordata > Actinopteri > Cypriniformes > Cyprinidae > Garra > Garra rufa. The sequence goes on along the minus strand of NC_133362.1, from coordinate 73,739,849 downwards.
TCTGAACTTTCTATTCATCAAAGAAACTTGAAAAAATTCTACTTAGCTTTTTTCAACATAATAATAATAATAGATGTATTTGGAGCAGCAAATCAGAATATTAGAATGATTCCTAAAGGATCATGTGACTGGAGTAATGATGCAAAAAATGTAGCTTTGAAATCACAGGAATAAATTATATTTTAAAATATATTCAAATAGAAAACAGTCATTTTAAATAGTAAAAATATTTCTGTTTTTGCTGTACTTTGGATCAAATAAATGCAGGCTTGGTGAGCAGAAGAGAGCAGAAAAACCCTTTCGACTGGTTGTGTGTGTGTGTGTGTGTGTGTGTTTATATTCTCTCTATATAAAAATGGAAAATACAAATAAATATATTGTGAGTATGCTTATCAATATTAATTTTACTATTAATTTAATTTAATATTAAATGTTAGTTAACAGACATTATTTTGTTATACAACCGTATTTGTTTATGTGAATTTTGGTTGAACAGCACATGGTGCGTGGCTAGTTAGTTTGTAAAGTGTATTTCTGTCTTTACCTAATTACAAAGTACTTGTCACAGAACGCTCTTAATGAATCATTTGGCTTTCCAGTAATGTGTTTGATTTATTGCCGGAGGAGAGCCGTGCTAATACACAATTAATTAAATGATGAACCCGGACCCATCTGCGCTTCGATTCTGAGCAAATGAAGCCGCTGCGCATAAAGACTTCAGATGAAATTCATTACCCTAAATGCACGGATTAGTATTATTTGACGACGCAGAGGCTTTTGTTTCTCTCAGGGAGCTCTCGTAAGGAGATCACAGAGAACTGGGAATGGCTGGAGCAGAATCTGCTGCAGACGCTCTCCATCTTCGAGAACGAGAATGACATCACCACCTTCGTCAAGGGCAAAATACAGGTTGCTCATTAGCATCAAACACGCTATTGATTTAATTGGTGCTTTATTACAAGCCTGAGTGCTTATTCATGTGTGTCTGTGTGTTTAGGGTATTATAGCCGAATACAACAAAAGCCATGATGTCAAAGAAGATGACGACACGGATAAGTTTAAGGAGGCCATCGCTAAGTTTCGCAAACTCTTTGTCATGCCGGAGGAGGAGAAGCTGGTGAACTACTACTCCTGCAGCTACTGGAAGGGGAAGGTGCCGCGGCAGGGCTGGCTGTACCTCAGCATCAACCACCTTTGCTTTTATTCCTACCTGCTCGGGAAAGAGGGTGAGATTTTATCGATTGCAATGTAATGATTTGTTTTAAAGGGACAGTCCATCCAAAAATGAAAATCCTGTCATTGATTATTCACCTTCTTGTCGTTCCAAACCCGCAAAACCTTTGTTCATCTTTGGAAGACAAATTAAGATGTTTTTGATGAAATCCAAGAGCTTGCATACACAGCAAGGGTCCTACCACCTAGGTAGGTCAAGGCCTAGAAAAGTAGGAAATACGTCAATAAAATAGTCCATGTGACATCAGTGCTTCAACCGTAATTTTACGGAGCTACAAGAATACTTTTGTGTGCATTTTTAGGTGAACTATCCCTTTAAAATAGAGCAAATGTTACAATTAGACAATCTGACAATACTCCAGTGACAACAATTAAAAGAAATGCTTTTCTTACTTAGATTTGTTTTCTTGTTTCCAGCCAAAATATCGAAAAATTCTTAAGTCAAGAAGGATTTTCTAGACGAGTACAAATGATTGTCTTGTTTAGTCAAAAAATAGTCAGAATTAATTGTGCTTTTGCTTGAAACAAGCAAAATAATCTGCCAAAGGGGTAAGAATTTTTTTTCTGTTTTCTTGCTTACCCCATTGGCAGATTGTTTTGCTTTTTCTAAGGCAGTTGAATGAGGAAAAAACATTTTTTTCATTAGTCCGTAAATTTATATTACTGAACCGGTCATGGTTGACAATATTTCTTGAAGTGAGTATCAATTATTTAAAAAATCTGAAATATTTTTCCTTTCTAATTTTCATTTTGATTAGCTTAAGTAAGTATTAAGCTAGAGCTAAAAAAAAATAATAAAGTAAATTAAAAATTAAAAAAATGTATATAAATAAAACAAAACATAAACAAAAACTATAATATTATATCAGTGATATTAAACAAAATAACACACTGTAAAAAAAGGCTTATGTTACTTTTTTATTGTTTCTAGTCAAAATATCTAATAATTCTCTGCATGCATTTACTAGACAAGCAAAATGATATAAGATATTCAGTCTTGTTTCCAGGAGCAGAAAAAGCTAAATTAAGTGCAGTTTGCTTAAAATAAGTAAAATGATCTGCCAGTGGGATAAGTAAAATACTCTTGATTTAAGGGGAGGCACTGCAGGCAAAAACACAGTTTTTTCATGCACCTGTGAAATTTGAGATTTTGGGCTTTTTGGTTTTTCATAAAGTGTTTTTTTAGACTAGTGAAAATAAAACATCCAGAAGACACTGTTAAGTGTTTATTTTATAGCACTTCATCTATTTGTGTCAATAGATTTCAATTACAATACATATTTTTAAAGACCGTTTTCTCAAAATTAGTGTTTCTCCTACACTGAGCCATAAATCTCCACTTCAGTAACACTTACTAACACCAAACTTTACATTTTTATTCCTGTCTATATCCTGAAGGCTTTTACAGAGAGATTTGTTCATATATAAGTAGCTTGATTATATACATTTTATTTGCCAAAAAACTGTAAAAAAAAAATATATATATATATAGTCTTCTGCCTGTTCTAAGTATTTTCTGATTTATGGAGTGACAAAATGTAAGAGAACTTTTAATACGAAAAATGTTTGCAATTATAAATGTACAAAATTAACTGGGTAAGTAAGGTGATAACTAATAATAAGGAAAGCAGGCATTCTGAAAGCATTCTGAAAAGCAGGCTTTGGTTGTTGTAATATTACTGTAAAAAAATATGCATACCAAACAAAGTCAAAATATTGCTTGTTCGTACACAAAACTGTAATTTAGGGGATTCAGTCCCGTATATTAAAGCAGTTGTCACTCCTGACTCTGTGTGTGTAATGGTTTGTTTCAGCTAAGCTGGTGATCCGCTGGGCCGACATCACTCAGCTGGAGAAGAACGCCACGCTGCTGCTGCCGGACATGGTGCGTGTCAGCACACGCTGCAGCGAGCACGTCTTCTCCGTCTTCCTCAACATCAACGAGACCTTCAAACTCATGGAACAGCTCGCCAACATAGCCATGAGACAGCTGCTGGACAACAAGGGCTTCGAGCAGGACCGCTCTCTGCCCAAACTCAAGAAGAAGTCGCCCAAGAAAGTGTCGGCCCTCAAAAGGTGAGTAAAAGCAACAACATTTAAGAAGATAAAGTGGATCTATCAAGATGAAGTGATGCTAGAAAACTGGTGTTAGGAGTGAATTAAAACATTTACAAAGTTACAAAGAAAAATTTATCTTAATTAAAAAAAATACATATATATATATATATATATATTTTTTTTTTTTTTTTCGCTGCAGATTAATCTTTTAAAATTTTGTCCATAAATATTAAAATTAAATATATTATTTTTTTATTTAAAAGATGAAACTTATTTTAATATTTATTTAAATCTGTTTGAACTTATTTAACCTTTTTTAATAACTAAGCACCTGGCAGTTGTTTTTTTGCTTGATTATTAATAGACATTGCTAGTTTATTATGTAAAGGGAAAAGCTAGCAATTTTTTTTAAATATTATAATTATAGCAAAATAAACTTAAAAAATAATTGTAAATAAATTTAAATGATGAAAAATGTGAAAAATGATTTTCGGTCACACTTTATATTAGGTGGCCTTAATTATTATGTACTTAAAAAAGTACAATGTACATAATGTGGTCATATTGCATTGCAAAACGCTTTTGCTTCTATTAAGGTTGGATATGGGTAAGGTTAGGGACAGGTTTGGTGGTATGGATAGCTTTAAGGGTGGATTAGGGTGTAAGGGTAGGTTCAACAGTGGTAATTACAGAAATTAATCACAAATGTAAGTACATATAGGTTTTTAAAAATATATAAATTCAATGTAAAAACATGTATGTACACAATAAGTACACTGTACCAAATTATTAATTTAAATGTAAGTACATAGTTGTTAAGGCCACCTAAAGTAAAGTGGGACCTGATTTTCTAAACAAATATTTTAGTTTTTATTATTTATTATATTTAAATATTCTTTAATCAAGATACATTTACTTGAGAATCAAACTTACTTAAGATATAAAGTATATAATAAAGAATATTTATAAAGATATAATATTAAATATCTGGCAGTGGCATAAGAAAAATAAAACTTGTTTTCCTTTGAATCAAATTATTTAATTAAATGTATTTTTCATTTATTAAATTTATTTGTGCATTTATTTATTTATTTATTTTTACCCCATTTGCAGATTGTTTTTCTTGTTTCAAGTATAAACTCACTTAATTTTGCTAATTTATTTCAGAAAATGAGACTTAATGTCTTTAAGTAATCAAGTTAATGTATCTTGATTTCAGAAAATGTTGATAATTGTGCTGTAAAATGGGCCAAATAGGAGTTAGAAATCATTTTTGCAGTGAGATCAGTCAAATAACTGCTGCTTATTGAATTTATCAGATAATATCAGAAGCAAAAGTAAGATTCCTTAAAAATGACAGCTGAAGTACCAAACAGTGAAAGATTTATATTTTGGAGTGAATGGCCGTCTGGCAGCTGTGTGAAATTGAAAGTAGAAAATCTGGTTTTCCTTCAGAGCGCATTCAACCCCGTCTGTGCAAACTAAGAGGATTATGTGAGAACGCCTTGACGTGCAGAACAGCTCCAACTATTTTATAGCAAAGTGACAAAGCGAGTTTTAGTTCGCTATATGCATTTAGAAGAAGTTTAGGAAACATATATTAGCATTTTTTAATATTACATTTGTTTTTGTGACTTCAGGGACTTGGACGCCAGGGCTAAAAGCGAACGATATCGGGCGCTTTTCCGCCTTCCGAAAGATGAGAAATTAGACGGCCACACAGACTGCACGCTATGGACACCCTTCAACAAGATGCACATCCTCGGACAGATGTTCGTCTCCACTAATTACATCTGCTTCACCAGTAAAGAGGAGACCGCCTGCAGCCTGATTATCCCACTCAGAGAGGTGCGTCACGCCAGACACTGCATACTAAACTAATGACATGATGCTCTAATAAGCATAAAAGTATACACCATGCACAAATGTGACCCTGGACCACAAAACCAGTCATAAGGGTCCTTTTTTTTTAAATTGTGATTTATACATCATCTAAAAGCTAATAAATAAACCTTCCATTGCTGCATGGTTTGTTAGGATAGGATAATATTTGGATGAGATGCAACTATTTGAAAATCTGGAATGTTTGTTCCAATAGAACTTCCAATAGTTCCAATAGTTGGAACTTTAATCACCTTGATTGAAAAGAAGTTCTTAGCAATGCATATTACTAATCAAAAATTAAGTTTTGATATATTTAAGATAGGACATTTACAAAATATCTTTATGGAACTTGATCTTTACTTAATATCCTAATGATTTTTTGGCATATAATGGCTTATATGGCTTATAACCAGTCTTAATGACAATTAGGTTGGCCTCCTGTTTCTCTCAGAAATGTGGCACACTGTGAACTTAAAAATAGGTTGGCATTTACATTTTGCCTTTCCCTTTGTCTTTTCACTAGGTGACCATCGTTGAGAAAGCCGATAGCTCTAACGTCCTTCCCAGCCCCTTGTCAATCAGCACCAAAAACAAAATGACCTTCCTCTTTGCCAACCTCAAAGATCGGGACTTCCTGGTGCAGAGGATCTCGGACTTCCTGCAGCAGACCACCTCCAAAATCTACTTGGAGCGGGAAATCACGGGCAGCCTCAGCAGCTCAGACGACGAGGTAGAAATGATGGTGTTCTTTTGTCTGTTTTCTGGAATCTGAGGATGCAAAAAATATAAATATTGAGAAAATCCCCTTAAAAAGTTGTCCAAATGAAGTTCTTAGCAGTGCACATTACGTTTTGATGTATTTACGGTAGGTAATTTACAAAATATCTTCATGGAACATGATCTTTACCTAATATCCTAAGGATTTTTGGCATAAAAGAAAAATCTATAATTTTGACCCATACTATGTGTTGTTGGCTATTGCTGCAAATATACCAGTGCTACTTCAGCAAGGATGCAATAAATTGATCAAAAGTGACAGTAAAGACATTTATAATTTCTCAAATGATGTATATTTAAAATAATTTCTATTGAATTGAATGTTTTATTCATCAAAGAATATTCTATAATTTTAATATATAAAAAAAGATTCTTCTGCTCACTAAGGCTGCATTTATTTGATCAAAAATACATTAAAAACAGTAAAATTGTGAAATATTATTACAATTTAAAATAGCTATCTTCTATTGTAATATATTGTAAAGTATAATTTAATTCTGTGATGCAAAGCTGAATTTTCAGCATCATTACTCCAGTCTTCAGTGTCACATGATCCTTCAGAAATCATTCTAATATGCGAATTTGATGATCAAGAAGCATTTCTGATTATCATCCATGTTGAAAACAGTCATGCTGCTTTATTTTTTTGTAATTTTGTGACATATTTGTGTGCAGGTGTACTCTCAGCAGGGCAGTGTCTTGTCCTGTAGTCCTCAGCGCAGTGCTCTCAGCTCTGAGGGAGAGAGCGACAGGCAGTTCAATCTCAATGATAACAGGGTTCCCACCGCAACACAGGCCCTGATGACCATGTACCGCCGACGGTCGCCGGAGGAGTTCAACCCCAAACTGGTACAGCAATCTCATGCCTGATCACAATCACCACAGCATTGTGTTTGCTTTTAATAAAACAACAGGAAAACACCAATGTTAAGTCAATAGTTGTATTTGTGCTTATAAATTAATAATAATTGTCAAAGTAAACAAATCTTACGTAAAGCTATTTACAAGCAACACAACAATCGATAACTAAAGGAGTCTAATGCACCACATTTAAAATTCTTTTGGAAAGTTTTTTTTTTTTTAAATATTTGGAATTAGATTTTATATTTTTGCTATCTTTTTTAGAAAATGTTGTATTTTTGTATTTTTTATTATTTTATTGTCTGTATAATTTGTATTCATTTTTATTTATTAGTCGTAGTGTATTTATTTTTAGTTATTTTATTACTTCAAGTTGAACTAAAAAAAATATATATATTTTATTTTATGATATATAATATAAAGATATAATAATATAGTATATAAATATTATATATATAATATATTCAATGTAATATACAAATATTAATTCATAAAATGTTGTATTTTACATTTTTATTGTTTTAATATTTTCTGTCATATTTTCATTTAGCATTTTATTTAATTTTATATAACAAAAAAAATTATTTATTAGTCAGTTTATTTATTTTTAGTTATTTTATAACGTCAAGTTGAACCAAAAAAACAAGATTTTTATATACTTTCTTTTATTATATATAATAATATAGTATAGAAATATATGTATATATATATAATATATTAAATATAATATTATACAAATATTAATTAAATATTAATTTATTAAATATTTTATAGTTTTTTTTATTATTTTCATATTTTCTTCTATTTCAGTTAGCATTTATTTTATTTTTTGTAATAAATATAATTTTTATTCATAAGTCGTAGTTTATTTATTTTTAGTTATTTATTATGTCAATGATGAACCAAACAAAACAAGATTTTTATATATTTTCTTTTATTAAATATAATATAAAGATATATAAATATTATATATAATAATAATAATAATAATAATAATAATTCGTACATAAATATTATGTATATAATAATATAAAAAAAATAATTATTAATTTATAAAATATTTATTTTTCTAATTTTTATTATTTTCATATTTCTACTTCAGTTAGCATTAATTTTATATAACAAAAAATTCTGAGTTGTTGTTTATTTATTTTAGTTATATTTTTTATTTCAAGTTGAACTAATAATAATATATATTAATATAAAATTAAATGATAATTTATAAAATATTTTGTTATCTTTTTATTTTTATTACTTTCATATTTTCTTTATTTCAGTTAGCATTCATTTTAAGTAACAAAAAAATTCTGGTTTTAGCTTTAGATTAAGTTAACGATAATAGCC